>NC_056747.1:823883656-824121156 GCF_019279795.1 Protopterus annectens | reverse complement strand
TGAATGATAGGTGGGTGGCAGGAGAATCATCATAAGGTCTGACTACAAAGTATACATTTCTGGCTACACCCCTGATCAGGGCTTCTTTTCTTCCTGTAGTATCACCTAGACATTACTTAGTGCACAGAAGGCCTTTGTTGACTTTTAATTTCTCAGTGCAGGTCCTTCCATATTTTTTAGCCTATTCAAATCTTGCGTTGTTTCAGAAAGAAATCTGTTTCAGCCTATGTTGTAGGGTAGAGACACTATTCTCTGTATTTCTTAGTATTAATCAGCATCTGTAGTTTCACATCTTGAGACAGACTTTCAGTGGTCATCTGAGTGTGCAGGTTAATAGTCAAGGTGAAACTATTTTCCAAAGAGTTTTTGGATAAATCTTTATGTGAAGAAAAGGGATTAGATAATACCGCAACACTACATAAAGAAACATTTAAGTATTCTTATTTTTGCGCAGTGAAATCTTACTTTATGCAAAGGTTAAAGAGGCGCTGAAAACTAAAGTAAAATGAATACTTAAGTACTGAAAATCTTACCACCGCTTTCAAATGACGCCTTTCTAATACAGATAAAAATCAGGGCTGCTACAGTGAACTGACAAATTTGACACCTCAGGAATATTGGGAAGGTCTGAAATTTTTATTTAAGGGCTACAATGCTGTTTTAGAAAATGCTGCTGTTTCAGCTCCCTTGTTTTGAAGAGGGTTTAAATGCATATTGCATCATTTAGTTAGAACAAATTAAGGATATTCGGTGAAAAAGTTAACAAAGAGGCTATGAATTCACTGGCTTAAAATACTGTCAGTGTATCCAAATGAAACATAAACACTCTGTGCCTAGGTTTGGATTGTTGAACAATTAAATTTTTAATCAAGATTAAAAACCTTTAATCTTACTTTTATCCTTATGGTTAAATTAATCTTGAGTTAGTTTATTTTTAACCTTGTGGGTAACTACCATAACTTTCAATACTTACAAGTGCTTTACAACACTAAAGTTAATGAATAAAGAAACTAGAAGGTGTTTGAGTTGCACAGTACACGGAACAAAACCAAATAACTTTGAACTAAGAATAAGGTTTTTATTACTTTATTTAAAGACCTTTAAGCACAGTATGACACATGATGACCACTGTGTAACTTAGATTTTCAGGATTCAACTTTTAGTTTTAATACTATTAATCTCATGATTAAAAAATAATCTCATGGTTTCTTAACTAGTTAATCACATTAGTTAACTTGATTAATCAACAGGCATAGTTTAGGAAGAGTCATAAAAAGGAGACAAAAACTGCACTGTGTGAGAAAGACAAAATGCATTAAAAACTTCATTCCGATATTGATGGACATTCCAGTGTAACTAACATATCCATCCCCATATCAGATCACATTAAGGTGGTTATTCCTAATGCAAGAAGTCTAAACGATAAAATGTCTGACCTTGAGGTGCTTCTGCCTTTGAAAACGTTTGTCTGCATGGTTACTGAAACTTACACCAGGGTTTGCACATTTCATGCCCACCGACCCAATGTCAACTGTGGTGGGGCCTTCATATTTGTCAAGAAACATATTACCTCCAGTCAGATATTGAGGTGCTCACAAACTGAGCTCAGTGAACTACAGATCACTCTAGATAAGATTAATTATCATCTACTATGTTTTACAGGACACCTTCTGTGTCCACTGATGACCCTGTAAGATTCTGAAGTTAAAAATAATTTCCCTGTTAGGAAAAACTTCCTTATTTTGGATGACTTTAACAACCCTTTAGTAAACTGAGACACTTATACCTCCAGTGTAGGATATGCCCAACAGTTCCTAGATGTATTAAATAAAATTTCCCTTGAGCAGTTGGTAAATGTACCTGCTAGAGCACCAAGCATTATTGACCTGATTCTTACAGATATGCCCACCTCTTGCACTACTCATCTCATATCTTCTTCCTCAGTGGAGGCGAATAAGAAACTTGTGACCTTTTACTTTAAAATCCCAAAAGTTGCTACAACAAACACTGTAGAGTTTAAGGACTACAAACATGACAGCCTCAACTTACTTTGTGACAAAATATCAGAATTCAATTTTGAGTGTACCTTCCCTGACTGTAATGCTAGCTTCAGTAAGGAACTGTATATCCATTTAGAAAAATGCATAGAGGAGCCCATAAATGCAGGCTGGACTCTGAAGCCAAAGTTAATTATAAATCCTTCTTTAGCTGTGTTAGAAAACAAGCCAAAGTTAATTATAAATCCTTCTTTACCTGTGTTAGAAAACTAATATATATCCTACATTGCTCAGAGCTTTGTCATGTCATTGTCAACTGACATTGACTGTATACTAGTGAAAAAAATTTAGTGTCAGCTTTACCCCTGAGATTTCTGTTCAAAGCACCAAAGTATCTGAATCCCTCACTCTCCCAATTATCTTTAAAAATCATTCACTGAAGGTTCTAACCAAGACTAAAAATACTTCCTTCATGGGACCAGACAATATACAGTTGTTTAATTAATAATATTAAACATATCATTGCAGACACATTCTTCAGACAGTCTCACTTAAATTGAACTACTGTTTTTGTCCCTGAAGAGTGGCACACAACATTGTGATGTCCCTTCAGAAGTATAGCCTTACAACTCACCCATGTAATTACAGACCTATCAGCTTTACAGGACTCATCTGCAAAGCAGTGGAACATAGTCCGAGTGGTTTTCTGAAGAATCAAGTGAATTTCCTCAAAAATGGTACAGAAGCTGTGTATGTTGGCCATGCAGTGCACTTTGTTTATCTTGACCTTGCTAAGGCCTTGGGAACCATTCTCTATGTCGGCATCAAGCAAAAGCTAAATGCTTTGAAAAATTGATCTGTATGTGATAAGATGGATAACAAACTAGCGGAAACATAGAACCCACACAGTGTGAGTTGCAGGTGTCTCATTAGAAAGTATGAAAGTGACCAGCAATGTCCCTTAGGGCTCTGTGTTGAGACCTCTCCTTTCTGGTATTTACTTCTCAGATCTCCAAGCAGAGAGACAAGACCTCTGGCTACCAACATTTGCAGACAATTGCAAATTGAAGGTTGTCACCTTATGATACCCAAATGATCCAGAATGAACTCACCCTAGTAAACTCCAGGGGGAATAAAAATATACTCAACCTAAATGCTAAAAAGTATAGTATCATCACTTTTGGTAGACAACACCTCTTTTCTTCATACTATCTAGAGAGCATAGCTCTACAAAAGGAAAGTGTTGTTAGGAACCTAAGTACTTGGGTTAATGTGTCCTTCCTTTTGCCCATCAGGTAAGAATAGTTATCAGGAAGCTGTTTTATTTAGTTTATCTAATTTATGATGATATCATTAAGGTTTAAAGAGGTAATCATGCCGTTGTACTCCACATTAATCAGGTGAATTACCGAGTACAACTCCCTGTTCAGGATGTATCTTATTAAACATATTAAACAATTAGAAAACTCCAAAAGTTCTTAAAAGGGATCACTGGCCTAAAGTCCCTGAGTTACCAAGATATGCTGGAAGTTCTGTTCCCTTTATCAATGTCTTATAAACTTTTGGGGGGAGATCTCTGTATTTCTTACTGTGCCAGTAGAGACCTAACTGTCCCGAACCTCCTGTTTCTCCACAAGACCAATATCTCCACCAGTACTAGAACCTTGGACCTGCATCTTCCACAACAGGTAAATAAAACATGATGACATGATCACATCTTTATAACCCAGCACCCCCAAACATCTGGAATAAAATTTCCTTGCTTGTTAAGCAGCATGACTCACTATTTCCTTTTAATATATACTAGATGATAGGATGGGTGTTCACAAATTTACTCCATGATTGACCCGTATGGCCTTCCTGGAAAAAGGAGGTGTTTCCTGGGGAAGAGTAGTGTCAGTGCAAGAATGGTCATGAGACTCACTGGCCTTTGAGTATCTGTGAAACTGTTTTCATCTGTTCTCTGCTAATTACCACTTTTTCATTTTTCCTAATCTCCTTTTGACCATTCTTGAAGTCTGGATATAATGGCATGAACCTGATGCATTTTCACCTTGTCTGAAACATTTTTAAACTCACACTCTTTGCTGAGCAATCATTTGGCCTGAATACATATTATGAAAAATTGCAGTTCTGGTGAATTTAGTCCTAAATAGCTTGTGGCAAAACACACAGTTAGTAATCTTTTGGTTTTGGCAGACCTGTCAATACCATGATCCTTTAAACTTTATTGTAATAAAAGTAATACCTTTGCCAGAGACCTAAATGCAAACATTTTTGTTCCCACTGAAGTGTCGCCTCCTGACTTTCTTGTTAATCTTAAAATATTACAACTGCTGCCTAAATCAGCCAACTGTCACTGTCATAGAAGTAGTTATTCAGAACCTAGAGATGCTATAAGCTGCCATCATTTCTCATTGCCCATTAAAGTTCTCCTGATCAGTTAAAAGGTCTAAGCCTCCACCTCCTCATATCTGTGGTAGAATGCTCTTTTGTAAAAATGAGTACCTTACTCTCAATGACTTAACAGTGTCAGTGGACTTTTATTTTCATGGGCTATAACACTGATTCTTATTTTTCTAGCATTCACAACCTTTTGCTATACCTTCAGAGAACAAGCATTTCCTGTGTTGACACAAGCAGATGTTAAAGTCAAAAATAGCTTTGTGGAACATGGCTCAGCAGAGTAGAATGATCTCCTTTATTGTACAGAACACATGTACATGGGAGACTAAGCAATCAATGTCTTGTCTCCTTGAAAACAAGAAACTTTATTTCATGTTGTAAAATGTTTCTAGTCAGAGTAGTTTGTAACTATTAAACTGCGGCCATGGATCAGTTAAAACTAAACACCTTTGTATTATTTTGCTTTACTAAGAATCTGCAGATTCTTTATTAGGCATAAGTTCCTATCTTCCACGTTGGAATTTTCTACGGTGGTAATATTCACACTGGCAAGAACATAAAACTAAAGATAGGCCCGGGCTGTCAGTATCCATCTTGAAACAAGATGGATTTCAGAAAGAGAAAATGTTATGTATACACTGAACATTTTTACCATCTTACACTTCTGTCTCCCGAAAGATCACTGCAAAACAACTTCAGGATGACATCTGAACTTAATCCACTTAAGTGGTACAGTGACACCAGGATACAAATGGAAATGCTGTTGAGTCCTTATTTCACAGATTTCCATCAGTGTTAATTAAACATTGTATAAAATAATTTATAAGATCTTATAAAGTTAAGTACAGTACAGCAGATCAGTCTTGGATGTTATTTCTAATCCCAAGCCTTCAGGAAAGGTATAAACAATGGAGCAATTATTTTGCCTGGAAAATGCATGCGTGAATCAAAATAATTTGAGCACAGTCCTTCAGAATTTTTTGGCAGTGCCAGACAGTAGGCTCTAGGAACTACCAACTGCTATATTACCTCACCCTCTAGCACTCCCTCAGGGGTCCACTCTCTATACAGTGACCCTTTGTTTCAGTATACAGACTCCCCTTTTCCTTGAGAATCAGGTGCCTCCCTAGCTACCTCCCCTAAACCTTTTAGTGTTGGGTCTCTGAGCTAAGCCTTTCTCAATTCTACCTTTGTGATTCTTCCCAGCTACCCTTCCACAGGAAGGTGCCTCACTGTCAACGTGGGTACTACCACTCACCTCTGCCCTTGCAGTCACTCTGTCCAAGGGACCATCAGTAGCTACCAGCAGCTGTGGCTCACCTTCAGGATGCAGTGTAGCTCCCTCCCTGAAATAGCCACATCACTAGCCATGGCTTCAGGTGTTGTGTCTGTCTGGGTCTCCCCCAGGCTACCAAACCCACATGCCTGTCTCCAAGCCTGACTGTGTGTAACTGCATGCACACAAGGTACTGCATTATCAGAATCATTCCCTATCAGGATGTCTGCAGGGATATCCTCAAACACACCTACTTGCTTTCTTTTCCACTGTCTCAGTCAAGGTGAACTCTGGCCAAAGGCATTTTGAATGGGGTCCCTTCTAAAGCACTGACTGGAGTGGATTGCCCAAGCAAGTACTGCTTCTCTGTAACCACTGCAGGCTTCACAATGGTTAAGTCAGACACTGTCTCTCTCTTAGCAGTGGCCTGTTTTCCATCCACTAAGCTAGGATGTAACCTCTTGTGATAGTTTGGTACCCCTGTTGTCTCCAGACAACTTACTACTGGCATACTGTTATTTCAACCTGCTGGCTCCCCATCTTTTGTTCCCCACCTTGCATTCATGGACATGTGTATGATACATGGCCACACTGGATACATCTAAAACATTTAACCCTTGATCCTGGCCATGTACCTGAACTAGTGGTTCCCCCTGTTACTGGTGGACTCTGTTGGGGTGGTTTAGGCTGCCCACCAAGGGTTCCCTTGTATCCATATGCAGCACTGACTATCCCCTTCCTATGTACTGATGCCCTGCTTGCTAATTAGAGATCCCCTTTCTTCCCCAGCTCATCTGCAGGACTACATTTTCTCTCTGCTAACCAGATTCTCATGTCCTCAGGCAAAGTGCTAAGGGGTTGTTCCCTCACCAAAAGGTCTGTCAGCCCTTCAAAAGTGGTGATCTGTCAACCACTCACCCAACTATGAAAATAAGTGCACAGTATAATCACACACACTTTTATCTGCTTTGTGTCTGTGCTCACAAAACTTTTTTCGTTAAGCTTCAAGAGTTAACTTAAAACATTCAAGTAAACATTTCTTTACTTTTTCATAGTTTAAACAAGCAGTATCAAACAATTTAGAAACAGCAGTTACAGCTTTACCATCGAGTAAGGTGGTCAGGAACCATACCCAGAGCCCTTGGTTAACATTATACTGTTTACATACTCTTTCAAATATATGAATAAAATTATCAAAATTATCAGCCTCTTTAAATTGTAGAAAAAATTTACTGACCTTTATTGCATTTGGGGTTCAGCTATTCCCTTTCCCATTACCTTCATGACCTTGGTGAAGAGTCAGTATCTCCCTCTCATGTTGACACTGCTTCTCATTTCTTTAGCCTCCAAATGTTCCAGTCTCACATTTTCTTCAGCCTCAAAATGCCAAAGTCTCTCTGCTGATTTTAATTCCAAATGTTTGGCCTCCGGTTCAAGTCTGTTTAACTCCAGTTGTATTTTTAAGTCCTCTGAGGAAAAGTTGAACTGTCCTGTTTCTGAGGGCTGCAAATTCCCATCCCCAGACTGGTTATATCCTCCTGGATGCTGGTTTGAGCTGTGACTAAGGCTGAAATCAATTCCTCTTTAGTCAGGTTGGCATGCAGCAGTCCCTTTGGCTTCACACACCCTGGCCAACTGTTTTTTGTCAGCTTGCCATAATCCTCTGCTAACATCTTTGCCTTTTTCCCTGACTAAAGTAAACTAACAAAAAATAAATAAAAACTGTTGTGACACGAAATTCTGAACGTCTACCCTTTGGCTGCTGAGAGAATGCACACTTTAAGTGACAACTGCTTACAGGCTACAGAAGTTCAATATCCACACCACTGCTCACCAATATGTGATTGTGATGTCCCCACTCTGGGCCAGTAATCAAGGCACCTCAATCCTCACCACTGACACTGGAGACGGACATTCCCTTGGAGTACAAATAGATACACTCATTATTTCCAGATGCCGACCTCTCTTCATCAAGCACAATTTCTCTTAAGAGCACACAGGGAACACACACAACCTTGGGTGTGGGTTTCCCTCTCTCTCTCTCTCCAGGTCCCCAGTAAGGCTACCCACTGGCATGGCTGCAGAGTTAAGTCCTCAGCTGAGTACCTAAGTCAAGTCCTCCACCACTCTCTCTGTGAAACCAGTGCTTTGTGTCCCTGCTGCAAGTAGCTGACACACACACACACACACACACACACACACACACACCACGGAAAGGCTGGCACAGATTAACCCACTGTGCCTCCTCCTGCCCAGACAAATAAGGTAGTTATCACTGCCACCAGGCACTACAAAGTTAGCTTCCTAAGGCTCTTGCAAGGGTACCCAATTATACTGAGTGAAATTAATGTTGATACAAATGGTAATTTTGTTCAAACAGCCAGACTTTTAGAAGTGGCCAGAGTTATTACCAAATAAATATGTGCAAATACTCTCAAAATGTAAATATTTTTCTAGAAGGACCAGCCACAATGAAACGTTTAAATATATTTAATAAATAATAAAAGAACATGAAAATTCTAAATATTTTCAGTAAACACCAGAGTTTCAGTCATAGGAAATATTAAAAATAACACAGCTATAACGATTCACACAGTTACAGAAAAACAATGCTTAACTATTCTCACTATATTTTCCTAATTGATTTAGAGAATTACTGTCCCTGGTCACTTACTAGTACAAGGCAAGATAAAGTGGGTAAATGGTCTTCCTCCTTTGTCAGGATCCATGAACAAACTGCCAAGAGACTACAGCCTTTTCTAATATTAAAACATTATTTCTGTACACAATGACATCACATAAGTTTGGTCAACTGACTTCTGGTTCCCGCACTATTACCAACACTAAAAGCTGCTTGGATTTTAGTACCTACATGTCAATAATACACACACAAAAGCATTGCACAGATATGGTGCAGCTGCTGGAAGTCATACAACCATAAACACTTCCCTTTTTCCTACAGGAGCTAATAAACCATACTTCTTACAGACATTGCATCTCTGGCTTCAAAACTGTGAGATAACATATTTATGGCCTAGGCCCAATAGTTTAATTTTCTTACTGTTTTTGACGTTTGAGATTAACCTTTTATCTTCCAGTGTCCTCTGTCAAACCATATACATTTAATCCAGTTACAATAATACATGTGCATTTCTTTTCTTTCCAGCAGGGCACACTGTTGATACATTTTAACACAAGCAACTTTACAAATCAATTTTAAACACAAGCATCTGTACAAATCAGTTTGATACACAAATGACATATAACTCTTTACTAAATTCCAGCTAGCTCTGCTGACATATGTTACACCTTCACTGCCCTACTTAATGCTGGCATGGCACGGATATAAATAGGACGTGCTGGAGGGATAGATTTATCACTCAGAGACTCCCTATGCTGTGGAATAAAATCCTGGTCCATGTGAGGCAGAGCACCTCGCTGGCTCTGTTCAAGAGAAATCTTGACCTGTGGATGGGAGATTGTAGGTTTACCCCGGGAATCATCTCTGTGTCACTGCTGGACAGAGGCACAACAAACTAATGGGCACAGTATTTTTTCATATAAGGGGTGGCTTAAGCCACAAAACTTTGGGCTAGGCTTATAAATGCCTTAGGGCAGATAGCCTAGTATAAACCTATGAACCTATGGTAGTACCTCCTATTGTCACATGATGATCTGTATTTCTCAGATATGATTACATCCCAACACCCAATAGACAAGGAAAAAGTTCTGAACACCTAAGTAAACAGGAAGTTCTGTAATAAACGGGACAAAAGCGCTCAACTTTACTCTGGCTGTAGTCTGGTTTGTGTTATTAGTTGTTTCTTTCATATGTTTTTTAGTAAGTAAACAGTATACTTTTCAGCAAAACTTATTTTATATTACCAGTTTACAGTCATTGCTCCTCCAGTCTCGCACAGAGTGGGTGATAGTTTTTTTGTTCATAGAGTACATGCTGGAAACTCGCGCTAGTTCTGTTACTAGCTTCTATTAGTAACTAAGCAAGTAATCCCTTCCCCTATTTACCAAACATCCAGAGCTAAGCTATGTAATTACCCTGAAGCTACAGGTGCAATTATTAAAACCCCTGTTGCTAAGCATCCTCCTGTGTAGCATGCTCACCAAGTAAGTGCTATGATGCCTACATTTAAAGCGCTAATATTTGATTAATTTAAACTTGCATTCCTGCTGTTGATAATTCTTACATTTTGCCTATTTCTCCTTTGGTACCTGTTTAGCAATAGCATTATATGTCTGGCTCATCTTAATTGAATGCAATGTATTTAGAATAACTGAGACATCTCTCAAGTGTTACGAGGTATTACTCATAGAAGGTTTGTTTGTGTCTTTCGGCTTTTCCCAGTTAGGGGTCGCCACAGCTGAACTCCGGTCCGCTAATGATTGGTAGTTGATTTTTACGTGCCGAGTTACCAGCCCTGATGGACAACCTTCAACGAAGGTACGCCCATTCATGCATGTCTCCACGCAGAAGACGCTCTAGCTGTGAATCGAACCGGACAGCGTCTTACTGTGAGGCGACAACGCTACCGCAGCACCACCACCGCGATACTCATAGAAGGTATTATGTAAATTTAAAATCCAGCTGCATTGAACAGTGTTCTCCTCATGGTTACATGTTTGAATTACATATTACTACTTGCTTGGCTACCATTCATCTGACATCATTTTAAATACTGATCTATATTCAGATTTCACTTGCTGTAGAGTGCTGCTGATATACAGTTTCAGTATATAAACGCTAAACAGCAGTACCAAAATATTTGTGTAGAAGCTTAAAATGATATTTTTCCTATTTAAATCCTGTTCTTTAATAGTTTTCACTTGTAGTTCTAGACCACTGCTCGTATACAGTTTCAATATTTGTATGCCAAACAGTAGTGTTAAAATATCTGTATATCAGGCTTTAAAAAGTCACTTTGCCTACACTGTGTCGCAGAGTGTTGCTGGCATACAGTTTCATTATTTGAACACTAAACAGCAGTGCTGAAATATTTGTGTAGCAAGCTTTAAAAAGATACTTTGCTTGTTTACTGGACTCAAAGTGTTGGTATACTGCAAGAGCTCTAAGGAGAATATTGCTGTTATTCCTAATATACCTTTAGAGCATAAAGCTGTTTCACTGGAGATAAAAACACTTGTTTATTTAAGAGTAGTCATGTGATATTTAATTGCGGTCTCTAGAATGTGTGAATCAAATGTACAAGTAACTCACAGTATATATGATACAGTTGCTTTCTCTGGATTTTCTGTTCTTCCTCTACCAGTGTTTTCTGTCCCTCATGTAATCTTCTACTTTCTTATTCTACTCCTAGTTCTGCCCAACTATCTCCCTGTAGTAAATTTAGATTGAAATTACAGATTCTGTGATGACTTAAACGACTAGGACCCACTAAAATCAAAAGGAACAAAGTCCAACTTCAGAAACGAATTATGTCAAAAGGCTAGTGTTAAATAAGAGATTTAAGCTTATTTCATAATATTTATTGGAGAGCATGCCACCAGGGATGCCAGCTACCCAACTCCCTCCATACTTTGTTTTAGTTCACACTGCACCCTTTAAATTTCCACACAAGGAAACCCCTTACTCTCAAAAAGGCATTTCTATGCACCCCAGCTGCGTTAATGAGTTGACCTATATTGCTCAGATGTGATTACATCCCAACACCCAATAGACAAGGAAAATGTTCTGAGCACCTAAGTAAACAGTATTCTTTTCAGCAAAACTTATTCTGTATTACCAATTTACAGTCATTGCTCCTCCAGTCATGCACATAGTGGATGATAGTTTTTTTGTTTTTTGGCGCATGTGCTAGAAACTTGTGCTAGACCAGCTCACTTCACCCTCGCTACAGTCGGGCTTACTCCACTCCACTACTCTACACCCTTTCCCACCCACCACCACATCAACTAAATTTATTTTTACCAAACCACTCTCCACTTAGAAAACCCACCGATCAGCAAACAAATCCCTTAATTACTATATAACAACAGCCAACACCTAACTCCTTTCATTACTAGCCCCTCCTACCTCAGTAGCACACATTATCTTTGTAGTTCTTCCCATCTTTTAATGGCACATCCTAAGAGGCATACTATCACTTTTCTTCTTCTTCCTTATCACTCAATAAATACCCCCACTTAGAAAAGCACCAAAAAAGTTCTCAGGTATCACAAACACATATCCAAACTCTTTCACTCCTTAATAAACATAGCCAATAAACTTATAAGTGGCAACATACATCCTAATCCAGGCCCTAGCTTCTTCCCCTAACCCATCCTCAAATACGAAATATATTTAACCTACCTCACAAAATATCTGACTATCTAGTTTTAAACTTAAATCAGAAGTATTGTTAACAAGGCTCATGTGCTTCATGCTTCTCTCTCCCTATACTCCCCAGATATAGCCATTTTAACACAGACTTGGCTGAAGCCACGTATTACAGATAATGAAATTACCCCCCCCCCCCCAAAGATTATAACATACTAAGGGCAGATAGAAAGGTGAAAAGGGGAGGAGATCTAACTATATTATCCAAGAATAAATTCATACTACAGCAACTAAATCTCAAAATAACTCCTAACAACACAGAGATACTATTGACCAAACTACAAATTAACCCTAAGAAGTATAACCATAATAGCCATTTATATACCACCAGATAAAAATGTATCCTTCAATGTATTTCATATGATAGCCATGAAACCACCATCATGGGTGATTTCAGCAATGACTGGTTGACTTATAACTCACAAAATCCCAGCAATTATATGAACCTCTGTGACTTTACACAAATTATCCAATGTCCTACCAGAACTGACAAAAACTCAGATAGACATTCTATTCTAGACTGGACCCTGACAAACACACTATCAAAATCCTGGCTGTCTAGCTGACAGTCTCAGTGGCCACTTTCCTACCTATCTACTCAGACAAAATATCACCCCTGTTAAATATACTGATGTTCTGTAGTCCTATCTCGCCGTCATTCTTACATATGGGCTCTGACTCAGCCTATTACAAAGCTCAAAGTCTCTTAGTTGGCTCATGACTAGGTAGGTATCCCATAGTGCACTGGTACAATCCCCAGATCTCATTTGCCACATGTTTGAGTTCAGAAGTGCTTCTTTCTTGGCCGTGCTAAGGTTCAACTTTTTTATCTTATTATCACTTCACTGGTTTCTGTAGTGAATTTTTTCATTACTAGATACTGTTTAATAGCATTAGAAGTGTTTAGAATAGTTTAGAAATGTCTTTTCCTTGTTAAATCAGTTACTTTGCTGAGAACTGGTTGGCCGTTGGCCCTTGTTCTCCGTTGGTATCCTGTGTGCTAGTTCTTGCTGATATTGTTATTCTTAAGTCTGCAATTATTTATGACCTTGTTTTCTAGTCCTTGTGTGTGTGTGTGTGTGTGTGTGTGTGTGTGTGTGTGTGTGTGTATATCTATATATATATATATATATATATATATATATATATATATATATTGTGTGCGGTGTTTTTGCTAGCTTTGTTACAGAGTTGTTCTGCGGTCCGCGTCTAGGTCCTGTGTTTTTTTTCTATTTATTAGAAAGTTAAACTTGTGTGCAGTGTTGTTTCTCCGCTTATTACGACTGCTTAGTTTCTGACCTTTTCTACGACTTAGCATGTCTAGGTAGGTCCGTTTAAGTTAGAGGACCTAGTCCTCTGCTCCTTTTCTTTTTCCACAGGGCTAGGCCCATTTAAGTTAGAGGACCTAGTCCTCTTTACTCTTTCTACTTTGTGCATGTGTGTGCTTGTTAGGGCTAGGCCTGTTTAAGTTAGAGGACCTAGTCCTCGTGTGTCTGTTGTCTATTGCTTGTTACTTAGCTTTCGGATTTCAAAAAATGTATGAAGTGCTCCCAGAAGATGTCAATTACGGATGGCCATAGTAATTGTGTATATTGTGTCGGAGCCATTCATTTGCAGGAAACTTGCCTATTCTGTCATTCATTCAGCTCCAGAGTTCTCCAGGAGCAGAAAAACAAGCTAATCTTGAAAGGTCTCATCAAACCTTCCTTCTTGGAAGACTTAACAAGTTCATCTTCTTCATCAAAATCCCATTCTTCCAAGAGAGAGAAGGTTAAGTCGAGCAAAAAGCATTCCCTGGCACCGACTAGTATTTCAGAACCTCCTCCAAAACAATCTAAACTTGATCAGACTTCTGCCTCCTTGGCTCCACTGTCCTCGGAGCCGGTCGAGGCTGTTGATGTTGGCACATCATTGTCGGTCCCAAGCCTTTCAGAGCCAACTACTCAAAAACTACATCAGAGCCGGTCCAGAGATCCTTTGCTGGTCTCCCCAACCTTAAGATCTCCGATTCTGAAAAGATCCAGATCGCCTACCCTGTCATCCAGATCTTCTAGGAGCCTGTCAGAGGAAGATGTGGAGAGAGTAGTGCTTAGACTCCTGAAGTCATCTGCTTTGCCCAAATTGTTGTTGGCTCTGACCCAGTCAGTTCCGGAGCCACCTGAGGCCATTATCCCTGTTGTGGTTCCTCCTCCGACCCAAGTCGAGCCTTCGGAGCAGGAGTTTTTGGTGCCACTTGTTGTGGAACCATTAGTTCCAGCTTCCCTCATGGCTGTCTCGGAGCCGAGTTCCGTTCCAACACCTTCGGTGCAGTCCGTGGTGTCTAGGAGCTGAAGCTCACTGGTCGGCCCCAACAGGGACACTTGGACCCGGACCTCTTCAGTTCTGAGTCTCTCCCTCGGTGTGTCGGCTCGAGTGAGCTTGGACCCTACATCCATCTTAGAGCCAGTTGCTCTGGAGCTGATGACTGCCTCCGTTACCTCAAGCACAAACTTCTGTCTCATCACCTACTCTCTCTCTCGAAAGCAGAGCACCGCAGCATCAGGAGCCCTTGGTGGGTGGCCCCCAGTCTTCCAAGACCTCCCAAGAGTACACTTCTGAGGAGCCCCCATGGAAGAGGACATGCAAGAGGAAGCATGTAGACTCCCAGGATGAGTCCATCAGTTCAGACACTGACCTTGAGGAGTCAAACGGGTCCCCCAAGTCATCCTCTGATGACGTCTCCTTGTAGACATCTTGGAGATCCTTAAGCAGAGAGGCGGCTGGCCCACTGTCACCCCTTCTGAGGCCCACTGTCACCCCTTCTGATGAGGAGTCAATGTACCTGAAGGCTTTCGGGTCTCAACCTTCAGCCTCTTGGGTGTCTCCACCTTTTGATGAACTTTTCGACTTCATTAGTTGGAAGGTGTGGGAGACGCCTGATACCATGGAGCTAGTTCACAGAAGACCCAATACATTTCTGTCTGCCCCCAAAGAGAAAGATTTTTTGTCCAAGGGCATGCCTGTAGATGCCATGGTGGTGGCCACTAAGAAGGAGCTAGCGGAGACATCTTCATCTGTCCATCCGCCAAATAAGGAGTCTCGAATGGTGGTCAGATGCAGGAAGTATATCTTTTCTTCAGCGGCTTTCACACTCAGATCGCTGAACTATCAAACACATTTTATGAGGCTTCAAAGATATCTCCTTAAGGAGTTGGGAGATACTCTACAAAGTACATCTACTGAAGGAGTCCCTGAGAAGGTGTCTGCTCAGTTGTCCACCTTAAATTCCATCGTGAACTCCTCCATGAGGCTGATTTCTTATGCAGCCGACGGAGCAAGCAGGGCTGCAGGTTTAGGAGTTTCCCTTAGGAGACCCTCCTGGATGATCTTATGTAATTTTGTGGAGCCGTTCAAGTCTACCTTTACCAATGCCCCCTTTGACGGTTCTTCATTGTTTGGACCTAAGGTAAAAGATAAACTCACCAGGTGCGAGCAAGAAGGGAAAACGCACTCTGCTGTGGGAGTATGTTTTATCGTCCCCTCTAGACCATTTCCTAAGGGTCAGAGAGATGGTAAGATGTGGTTCAAGAAGTCCCAGAGATTTTTCCTGGATGCACAGGGTGACTCCTCCTTCAGAGGCAGAAGAGGAGGAGGAGCAAATGGTAGACATCACCCTAGATGCAGGCGTGGCCCACAAAACCAGGGAGGCCGCGATTCGTTTCAAGGCCGTCCCTATCAGCGCTCCTGATGTAGGGCCCAGCTGCGCTTCTCTGGAGCCAGTCGGGGGTCGCATATCTTTGTATCCAGAATCCTGGCTAAACATCACCCAAGACAAATGGGTACAAAGAGTAATCACCTTACTCCATACCCTTTTCTCTTCCACCCCGCACTCCCAAGAAGATCCCTGGTATTCCGCCCAATCACAGGGATCAAGCAACTGTAGAAGTGAAAAAGTTGCTTGCAAACAGAGTCATCCAAACCGTCCCTGCAGACCAGATAGGATTCGGAACTTAGTCCAGATTCTTTTTAGTGCCAAAACGTACAGGGCACTGGAGACCCATCTTGGACCTCAGCAAACTAAACAAATCTGTAAAGAAGGACAAGTTCCAGATGGTGACACTGTAGTCGATACTCCCTCTGTTAGGGAAAGACAATTGGATGTGCTCCATAGACCTCCAAGATGCATACTACCATATAAAAATGGACAGAGCGTCGAGGAGCCACCTACGCATCCGGCTGGGAGCCAGTCACTACCAATTTTGTGCTCTGCCCTTTGGTCTCACCACAGCCCCCAGGGTGTTCACCAAAAGTATGGCAGTAGTGACAGCTCACCTGAGACGTCTAGGATTCCAAGTGTTTCCATACCTGGACGACTGGCTCCTGACTGCCCCCACCAGGTATCTACTCCTTCAAACCGGGGATTCCACTATCCAACTTTGTTCTCAGTTGGGGATAACAATAAATTGGGAAAAGTCTGCCTTATCACCCTCTCAATTTGTGACTTTTATAGGTGCAGAAATAGACACATTATGTTATCTCATCTACCTGCAGGAAGAGCGCAGAACCTCAGACAACATATTATCCATCTACTTCCTCTACAGAAAGTCAAGGCAAAGGCAGTGCTGAAACTCTTAGGGATCATGGCCTCCACCATAATGTTAGTCCCTCTCACCATATTACATATGTGAATTCTCCAATGGCTTCTATCGTCCCAGTGGCCCTTTCAACAACTGCCTCTGTCTCACCACATTATCATAACAGAGTCTTGCAAAAAGGACCTCCGTTGGTGGATTCAGTCCGACCAACTAACAACAGGTACGCCATTCCTTCCTCGCCAACCCATTGCTACTGTGACCATGGATGCCTCACAGATGGGGGAGGCATTATCTAGGCAGGACTGTCCAAGGCACATGGCAAGATCACGAGACTCACCTACATATCAATGCCCTAGAGATGAGAGCAGTGCTTCTAGCGTTGCAAGCACTTCACGGCTGTCTTCCTCTAGGGACAATATCAATCCAATCAGACAACATGTCAGTGGTATGGTATCTCAACAAACAAGGTGGAACCAGATCTTACCCCCTTTGTTGAGAGGCACTTCGTGTTTGGGAGTGGGCAATCTCTTCCCAATGCTTTCTGGTGGCAATGCACATTCCAGGGACAACCAATGTGATAGCTGACAAACTCAGCAGGGCAATCTTGATGCCTCACGACTGGTCTCTGAATCAGGAAGTAGCGGAACAGATCTTCAGGAAATGGGGACGGCCTTGCTGCGATCTCTTTGCCAGTCCGATCAACTCTAAATGCAGCAGCTACTTTTCCCTTATCCCCCTTCCGGGGGAGTCAGCGAGAGACGCACTTGTTCTCAATTGGCCCCTGGGACTCCTTTATGCTTTCCCTCCCTTTCCTCTCATATCCAAGGTGATTCAGAAAGCGAAGCTTTTGGGAAGCAAAATGATTCTCATCACTGCTTACTGGCCTCATCAGATTTGGTTCCCCTTTCTCGAGCCTCATCTACTAGACGATCCATGGACTCTGGACCCAGTGCCAGACCTCTTGACACATATCAGGCTCCCTTCACCCCTGCCTCCACACCCTCAACTTGACAGCATGGCTGTTCCAATTCCAACCCTAGTCAGGCTTCATGATTTTTCACCTGCTGTGACCCACATTCTCACATCCTCGCATAAACCTTCCACTAGAAAGTTATACACTAGCAAATGGAGAAGGTTTTCCATCTGGGCTGAAGAAAGGAATGTAGATCCTTACACTGCATCCATCCCAATGATTTTAGAATTGCTGTCTAAACTCTTCCATCAGGGATCTGCTGCTGCCACAATTAGGGTCCAGTTGGCAGCTATATCTAATTTTCATCTGGGTCAACATGAGTCTAACCTGATGCCACACAGATTGTGTAAAACCTTCCTTAAAGGTGCTACTTTGCTGAGACCACCCCCGTTCAGGAACTGTTAGCTTCATGGGATCTGAACTTTGTCCTGTCCAAACTAACTTCTCCGCCTTTTGAACCTGCACATTCATGCCTACTGAAATTTCTGTCTTGGAAGACTTTGTTTCTAGTAGCCATCACATCAGCTAGATGAGTATCAGAGTTAAAAGCACTGTCTATAAAGCCTCCTTATTTGATTTTCCACAAAGACAGAGTTTCTCTTCGTACAAATCCTTCCTTTATCCCTAAAGTTTGCTCTCACACTAATTAGCACCAAACTATAGAATTACTGGTGTTTTTCCCTAATCGTTTTAATGCAGCAGAATACAAATTTCATCATCTGGATGTTCACAGGCAGTTACGGTTCTACCTTCACAGGACTAAGGAATTCAGAAAGTCAGACCAATTGTTCGTATCCTTTTCTGATTCTTGACTAGGTTTACCAGTCTCTAAAGTTACTCTGCCAAATTGGATTTCAAGCTGTATTTCCTTCATTTACTCCTCTAATGGAAAATCTCTACCGTTCAATATTAAGGCTCATTCTACTCGATCCCAGTCTACATCTGCTGCCTTCCAAGCCGGAGCTCCAGTTGACAGTATTTGTGCAGCAGCAACTTGGACTACCCCTCATACCTTTATCACTCATTACAAATTGGACCTGACCTCAAGAGGTAGAGTCTCCTTTGGTTCCACGGTACTCAGGAGTATTTTTCCGTGAGCCACCCAAGAATAAGGTGGTAGGGATGCTGTCCCATATGTAAGAATGAAGGCAAGATAGGACTACAGAACATAAAGCAGTTATGTAATCACCATAATGTTCCATGTTTGTAGTCCATCTCGCCCTTCATTCTTATGAACCCTCCCACCTACCCCCATCCTGGAAGGATCTGGAGACAGGATAGTCTTACCTTGGTAGGGTGGAGACCTTTCATTATTGTTGTTCTTTCTGGATAACCTTATTTCTTTCTATCTATAGTTTAGCAGCAAACAAGATCTGGGGATTGTACCAGTGCACTATGGGATACCTACCTAGCCACGAGCCGACTTTGAGTTTTGTAATAGGCCGAGTCTGAGCCAAGGATCGGCTCCGAACCCATATGTAAGAATGAAGGTCAAAATGGACTACAAACATGGAACATTATGGTGAGTACATAACTTCTTTTTTTTCATCAAATCCGAAACAAGAAAAATATTAACCCCCAAGAACTGATAAACACCCTAAAAATGTAATTGGACTCCACTCAAGTCTTTCCCCCTAGATACTGCTGTTGAACATTTTAATAGTACTGTTCTTAATAGCATGGCACCGCCCAGAACAGTCTATGTAAAGGCAAACTATACTCCATGGCTGTCTAATGAAACAAAAACCCTCCTTAAACTAAGAGACAAAACTTGGTGCTTATGGCAAACTAACAAAACTCAGCCTTATTGCTTAGCATCTCAGCAAATCAGGAATAAGGTCAAACATCAAATCAAACTAGATAAACAAAATTACTGCACCAACATACAACTCAAACATCAACAATGTCCAGAAAAATTTGGGGCCACAATCAAACAAATCCTCCATCCTGGACAGGCCACAACTCCCTCTTCCAATATACCAAACAGCTCAGAGACCATTGCTGAAAAATTCAATAAATACTTCACCGAAAGCATTCTATCGTTAACCAAAAACAATCAGCTCACTCAAGAGTCAACACTTAAGCCATCCAGTAATAACAATGATACTTTCTCATTCCAGTCCATCTCTACTAAAACCATAGAAAATTTCTAAGAAAAGAAAAACCTACCACAATAGCGACTGATAGATAACCTGCCAACTGAATTTCTAAAATTAGCAGCCAAAGCCATCTCCTACCCTGTATCAATACTGATTAATTGTTCTATTGCTGAACAACATGTCCCATCAATCTGGAAAACCCCCCTCCACAAAGGTGGACAGTCCACTGAACTCACAAATTACAGACCCATTGCCATCCTGTCCCCACTATCGAAACTCTTAGAAAGGTGTATACATTCTCAACTTCTCCATTACCTCACAACTAATAACCTACTAGCTGAATCTTAACATGATTTCAGACCTATCATAGTACCACTATTCCACTTCTCAGCTTTGCCAGTACCATAAACCAATACAGAAATGAAGGGACAATAGTTTCACCAGTCTTTCTAGATATGGCCAAGGCCTTCAACACACTCTCCCATTACAAGTTACTGACTGTGCTCACAAACCTAAAACGCAGCCCTTCTGCTCTCTGCTGGTTCCAAAGTTACCTAACAGGCCAACAGCAGGCAGTAAAGTGGCTGAAAGCCCTCTCCTCCCTACTCCCAGTCACACTTGGTGTCCCACAGGGTTCCTTACTTGGTTCTCTACTTTTCAGTATTTTAACTGATGATCTCAGTACTGCCAGACCACTAGCTTCCATAATCCAGTACGCAGAAGACTATACACTTATATGTGCAGCATCTACCAGCCAACAGCTTCAAGACATAACACAAAAATCCTTCACTGAAATTGAATCATGACTGTCCAACTCATAGCTCATACTCAATCCCAACAAAACAAAACTCATGATCTTTCAACCCACCAGAGCCACAGAACCCCATCCAACCTTTTATATCACTGCTTTGGATAACATAAGAATTACTTCCGAAACACAGGCTAAACTACTAGGAGTTCTAGTTGATGATAAACTGAGATTTGACTTACATGTATCACAAACAATTAAGAAAACAGATAAAAAGATGGGAACTCTGTACAGAAATAAAAAAAATTGTAACAGTTCTAAAGTAGCCATTGCCAGAACCCGCCTCCTGTAAACTCTCCTGTATGCCTCACCCATTCTTACTAATCTTAAAAAGACAGACCTAAACAAACTAGAAACATGCAATAACAACATAGCAAAATTTGCCACAGACTCTTGACATAGGACACACCACTGCTTTCCTCTAGAAAAACTCTCCTGGCTAGAACTCCCACATCTCCTGGCTTATAACCTTTTAACCATGACCAACAAACTACTCTATCAGCCTGATAAAATCCCTGCTCTCCTAAATATAATACAACCCTATTCCAACAAATGTATGCTTCGCTCAACAAATAAATCATTATTACAAGTTACCAGATCTGCAAACACTGCAGGGGACTCTCTCTATTCATGCCATGTATTAAAAAATCTGGAATATGCTTCCTCATTCTATCAGAACCACTGACTGCGGTGGTGGTGCTGCGGTAGCGTTGTCGCCTCACAGTAAGACGTTGTTCTGTTCGATTCTCAGCTAGAGCGTCTTCTGTGTGGAGACGTGCGTGAATGGGCGTACCTTCGTTGAAGGTTGTGCGTCAGGGCTGGCAACTTGGCACGTAAAAATCTACTGCCAATCATTAGCGGATTGGAGTTCCACTGTGGCGACCCCTAACCAGGAAAAGCCAAATGATACACCAACAACTCTATCAGAACCACTAGCAACTTCACTCAATTTAAAAAACAACTCAAAAATTATTTATCAGACTCATAGCTCTGCTCATGTGATAGTCCAGGCTAACTTTGAACAGCAGTAATCCCCCCCCCCCCCCGACTCATAAAACTATCTTACAAACATGCTATCATCCCACACACACATTCTTCTGCCTATCCTTTGTGTATCTGTTACCTGTCTCTCCCTTAGACATAAAAACTATCTAAATAGCGGTCTATTCCCCCATATAACCAAACAGAAACATTGTATCACTATTTATATGAAAGCGTTTCTCTTCCTCAACTTTTCTCGTTCTGACCTCTTTCATCTTCTTCACTTTTACCTTTTTCTCCTTTTCCTCACTTTTACCTTCACTCCCCTCTACTTTAACCTAACTAAACATAAAGTGATTGCAGTGTAATTTCTGTTTTTTTCTAGTTTTTTATTTTTAATTGTAAATATGACTTTATAACTAATATTTAACATTCTTCTGTCAACTGTACACCATGTGTAATGATAAGTACCACTGGACAAGTCTTTAACCGATATTGAACAGCTGTATTGTTACAACACTGTAGAAAACTCTGCCATCTCCATCCAATTCTTACTTATTGTAGAAGTACTGGAAATGATGTTACTCCTGCCATGTCTTTTACCACTGTCTAAAAACAATCTCACTATGTCTATGTTTTTTATGTATTGCTACTATGCTGGAGCTTTTCTGCTCGGGCCTCCACTGAAAATGGAATCTGCCCAGTTGGACTTTACAATAAACAAATGTAAAATAAATAAAATATAAAATAAAAAAATATATTGTGGGTAAATTTTCCATGGAATGCCTAACTTCAGGCCATTGGCCAGCTCTAGTCAAAAAGATTATTTTTGTAACATTGGCAAATCAGGTGTTCCCAGCTGGAAAGTCCCATTTTCATAGAGTCCTGGGGAGAAAAGTTCCAAGACATTCCAAGACAGAATACAAACATACAGACTGAGCATCAAAAAGTAACTGGAAGGTAAATACATAATATAAAGTGGATTATACATGAAGGACAGAGTAGCATAAAGAAAAGTATTAATATAGGATTACTAATAATTCTGCATGAAGTAACTTCAAAAGTAAGACAGAAGATTTGCATTTTGAAACACCCCGTAGTGTAGAGGGATAAAGCTTTTAATGCACCCCAGATAACCTGTGCTTGATTAGAGGTACTATTGTTGGAGGGGGCTGTAGAGGAAGGATGAACGTGAATGGCCAATGTTGGCTCACCCATCTTGGGGAGAGGCAGCCTGGGCTCACTGCAATAAACATTGTACACACATGATGAGCTGTGTGCTGCATAAGCAAAGAGAAACTTAGCCAGGAAGTTGTACAGTGATTGAAGGATGCATGCACCTCCCAAGGGCAGCGGTTGTGGTTCTCACTAGGCTGCTGTGAGGACAGCAGTTAGGGCGCACAC
Organism: Protopterus annectens; assembly: GCF_019279795.1. Taxonomy (NCBI): domain Eukaryota; kingdom Metazoa; phylum Chordata; order Ceratodontiformes; family Protopteridae; genus Protopterus; species Protopterus annectens. The sequence continues at coordinate 824,098,286 of NC_056747.1, read as the reverse complement.
CCTGGGGATCAGTATGATGCTACACCTGTATCCTCAGTCTTCTTAGTGGCCCCGGACATGGGTCAGGTTGTGCCTTGGGGAGGCTACAGTGAAAAAGGAGTGAAGCTCTATGGGAGTTGCAGGGAGTAAAACAATTTGCATTTTGCAGGATATCAGAAAATGATTGGACCGTAGTAGGAATGGGGTTGCACATAGTTATCAAAGCCTAAATATATGTCAGCTAGACAAGTACATTCCTGTATTCTGCATAGTGAATTCTCCAGAACATGTAGAGTACACATGGCTTGTGACTGCTGTGATGCTGAATGCTAGAAATAGACCTGACTTAAATGGAAAGTGTAGTTTATAACATGAAATCTAGGAATGTAAGACATTGATATTCTTGTATGGGGACTGTGGAGCCATGTGATTTTATGAATTAAATATCCAACCTGCTATGGCTGGACTTTTAAATAACTAATAAAAACACTGTTTATGTGAAAGCACATACTTATTTTTATTTTTCACTAAATAAAGGCTACCTTTGACATGCTTTCTTGTTCCTAATTCATCTTTGAAAAGCTGTTGCTGCTGTGTGCTTTAAATGGAATTTATGGACCAATTTTGAAAGAGTTTGGCTGGACCTTACTGATGAGGTCAGTAAGACTTATTTGTATCTAGTTGCCAGGATCAGTGGCCATCCCTTGTGGAGGGGACTGACCACAGTTGTTCTCCATACCTCCAGCACAAAACCAGTTGAAAGGCCAATTCTGAACATATTCTGAAGTGAGTTAGTGAGACAGTGCATTGTACTTACCAGGAATCAGCCCAGCACATTATTAGTACTCTCAGTGTTACTACTTTTAGCCTTGTGGGGTCCTTTAGGACTTGCTCCAAGGTGACCTTTGAGACAGGTATTAACATGGTATCATGAAAGAGGAAACTGTGTGAGAGAGGGGGAGAAGTTTGAGATACATTTATCCGCTAGTATGTTGGCTATGTTGTTTTTTCATGTTATGTATGTTATATATTAGTCATACCTCTCAACTGTCCAGATTTTCACAGAATGTCCAGATTTTTGCCTCATATTGTCGGTCTCTTTCTCATAAAATTTTGTTTTTTGGGGCCAATCTTTGGCAAATCAGTGAGAATTGAATTCAGAAAATATTGACAGATGTTTGGGTTTCAGACTTCGTACGCATCAGAAAAATCATGCTAATGCAAAACCTGTTATTCTATCGACTTTCAACTTTATTAAGAGTAATATTTAAAAATTGCCCATATTTTGGGGCCTTTATCCCTGTATTATTTATGGCTTTGTCCAGATGTCTTACTCTAAGAGGTTGAGAGATATGGTATCAGTTCAGTGCAATGCTGAGTATTGTTCCAAAAGTTTCTAACATAGTTTAAAAAGGCATTATGGTTGTCTTTGACAGAGGGAGCAATTTTCAGTTCAAACTTATCTTTGGTCAATTTAATTTAATTTAATTACTGTTTCAGTGATGATGCAGATGTCAATATTTTCTGAATTTAGGGGACTTCTTAGCAGGACCATTTGTTATTAAGGCTTCTAGCACTGAGCAACAGTGTTTATAGTACCTCGATTTGGTTTGGCTAGATTGGTAGATAGAACAGACTGACCTTGCCAAAAAAAACACTATGTAGGTGGAGAATGTTTTGGCCAATATAGGAAATTTCTGAGGAGAGATGTGTAGGTCATCCCTGGCAAAAACAGGTAGGAGTATCAACCATCTCTTTCCAGGCTGATTCACATTGTACTCCATTGGAATGAGTCCAATAAGTAAGACAATTTAAGTCAGTTATCTTTTGTTTCTGTTGCAGCACCATTCTTGGTAAAGGTAGGATGCTTCTCAAGACTAGTTGCATTCCAAATTCAGAGACATATATAAAGAGGTCCATCATGTCTTTATATAATCTAAGGATCAGTGTCTCAAATAGTTCTCACCCATATAAACAGCCTTTTTTATGTCTTCCTGGGGTGAAGGGACTTGAGTGTTCGAGTAACTTTTCAACTACCACCACCTAAAAAGCAGCTCAGTACGGTAACTGGTAAATCTGGTTCTCTCCTTGAGTCACCTATGACTAGGATATTTCCATGTGTAGTAGCTTGTCAAAGGAGCCCTAAGGATTTAGTCTTCTGAGCTAGAAGACCTTTTTCTGTAGTATTTGTGTTGAATGGTGCTATATATGCAGTTGGTGTTGAGGAATTTTTGTCAGAATTCTGAACAGTAGGTGTTTGAAGCTTATGGAGAGATTTCTTAAGTACCTTAGCATATGAACGCTTATTGTTCGTTGAGTGGCATGCTGATGTGTGATGGGTATGGGTACTGACAACATGTTAGGTGCTGATAGTATGTTTTAATGATATGCTAACCTCCATATTTAGTATCTACAGCTCTCACGTAGAATCAGTGTATGATAGAAATATGAGGTTGCTATTAAGCATAAGTCAGTCTGTATGTGCCTTGTGCTAACAGGTTTGAAACTGATGGTGTAAGAGAAGACTGTGGTCTCATGGTTTTCAGAATCTAGCATACATTGGTGAGTTGATATGTTAGCATACTAATTGAGTAAATCCCTTTGAGTTTAACCATGTGCATGTAGAGGGGGGTAACGGGGGTTACATATAATTTTAGACTTTGAGGTTGATTGGTTTTATCCTGTCACCAACTTATGGCAGCATGCCTTCACCTTGCGCTGCTAAGCCTTGATAAGAAGAAAGGCATAATTTTATTATGAAAAAGGAAAAGGGCACAGCTTGGTGTAACTAACCATTTTCCTGCACTGCTAGGAGGTAGGGATTGCAACTTGGTGCTGCAAGACATTCACCTGGCTGTGTAATGGTGAAGAATGAGCAACCATGCAGTTCTAACTGAAGACCAAGAATGAATGAATGTAAGTAAGGTGGGATAGTTGAGTGATCACAGAGGCTTAACCAGTTATTTTAACAAAAACTGCTTGCAGCTGTGGAGTACATTGCACCCCAGTGCTGCTTATTACACAGGTCAAAGCAGCCCAGTCAAATGTAGCACAATGACATGCAAAACATTACAATATAAAGCTACAGAAAAAAATCTAACAGCCTGTCAGAAATCCAGTTGTTTCAATGCCTGGTATAACTGGATGCCACAGCATCAGCAGTTTACCTTCTAACACCAAATAAACAAGTGTGACAAATCCAGAAATTTAGCAAATAGGTAGCACTAGATAACCGATAAACTGTTTAGAAATATTTGTTTTTATTTTATTTATCCTTTTCACTTCCCTGATCTTGTAAGAACTGGTTTCAAATTAAATATGATTAAAGCAGGTCTCGATCTATATGGAATAATAACTCTCTTGTGCAACTCAGATAAATGGAGCCCAATGGCATGCAAAACAGTGCAGTCAGTGCTATGAAAAAAACAAAGCTAACAGTCAGTCACCAAGCTAATGTTTCATGCCTGACATGTCTGCACACCTGCAACACCAGCAATATGCCTTTTTCTCACAAGGAAACAATGTCTGAGGGTTCTAAGTCAACACAAAATATTGGCACATTAAAAAGTATTACAAATCAGCAAATTTAGCAGTAAAGTACATAACACTTGATAGTTTCACATTTTTTTTAGTTTCTCACTAGAAGTACTAAAGATAATGAGGCGTAACCTGCCATCATTGTAATGTGCACCAATCCATCAGTCATCCAAGCTTGATAATTTTGAGGTAATGTCCTCCCACCTAATAAGGACATTGTGCCCAGTATTACCTCCAGTAGTTCTAAAATTAGACTTCTGTTAAGGCAGTTCCCTAGGTAAGTTATTCCCATTGTAGTCTCTCTCAAAAGGATGAAGAGCCTACAACAGGTGGTTCAAAAATTACAGAAGTTACTGTGGTTATAAGGTCAACAACCTGGCTACTCCTGGCATGCAAGTCAAGTTGTGAGTAAAACACACTTGATCTGTATCAGGTAAGAAAATTATAAACCTAAAAAAGCAGACTGGCTGTGCTCAAGACAGTCTTTTTATTTTTTTTTTATGGGTGTGTAACTCTTCCAGCATTGAAAAATATCTGAATTCTTTAACTTTGGGCCAAACTTGCAATATTGTTTAAAATTGTACTTGTTTTAAAATGTACTACTGGAGCTTTTCTCATCGGGTCTCCACTGAAAATGAGCCACAAGCCCAGTTGGACAAACCCGATTAACAAATGTCAATAAATAAATAAATAAAATAAATAAAGTAGTACTGTTTGATTTGCTGCCATCTGTTGTTTTTAACTCATCACTATAAGTATTGTAGATAGTTAAATGGCTCATTTCATGGGCCAAACTGTATGATTTATAGCTCTGTGCTATACACAGTCTAATCTGTAATGAACCCTTTATTCAGTTGGTGGATCTCCTCACTAGAAGGATATCCTTGAGGACCCCTAGCTGTAGTGCACACCATCTCTGAGATGTGGGAGGGACTTTAAATTCCTGGGGGATGTGGGAAATATTTAGAAACTCTGTTCTCCTCCTTTAGGACAGCTTTCCAAATATAGCTTAGTGTGCTCAGCTCCACAGAATTTTCTGGACATAGGTTATAGGGCACATTGAAAACATAAACCTTTATGCCTGCTTTATAGTTACACAGCCTACGTAACTGGGCCTAGCATACTTCATGAGCAGCCTGCAAGTGCACAGTGATATGAGCATAAATATTACCTTTGCTTGATCGCATAAGAAGACAATAAGTGTACTAGTTCTGCCATTTAAGTGCACTTAGCATTCTAATATCTTTGAACCTTAACACTGTACTCTTCTACATAGATCTTCTTTCTACTCGCCATCCTCATAAACTCTTCCTTTAAGTAACTTACCACATGCCTGACTACCTGCAGTGCTGTATATCAAAATCTTTCCTGCTTCCTGACCCTCTACCCATGGCACATAGAGATAAAGACCAAAACTGTGACCCTAATGACTCATACAGTTAGCTGGCATAGGATCTGGAGAGAGCAGGGTAAGAAGATGGGTGTAAGCAGCAAATGGCTCACCCATGCTGGGGGGGATGGAGGGAGGTGAATTGGCTCACATACCCAGTGTAGACTCTGAGCATTGAAGTCCATAGAGGGTGGGCCAGAGTGCTGTTACGGGGTTGCAGTATAGGTCAGGGGACAGTCACACAGAGAGACTTGTGTTCACTTCTCTTATAGACTAGCAACACTGCCATCCCATGGAAGCTACCATGGGGTCTTAAGAGCTCCTGGGGGATTCCTTGATGTTTGCTTTGATGAAGGCAGCATTATCAGCTTTCATTTTATGGAGGAATGAATAGACCAGTGACAGGTCTTGCCCCTGTGAGGAGTGAATGGGCTCATACGTAGCAGAGTACTGATAGTCAGCAGACAGAGAAGTTGCACAAAATATTTCCTGCTTCTCACCGTTCTTTTTTCATTTCATAATTTTTTCCACACCATCTGCAAGTACATGCATATGAGTCTCATGAATATGTAAAATGATTTTTGGTTACTGATGATTGTAATTCTATGTTTTTTAAGTTCTGCCTTAGCAAGTTGAACTTGATGTAAGCTCTCCACTGTAGTCGTGTGTGTGTGTGTGTGTGTGTGTGTGTGTGTGTGTGTGTGTGTGTGTGTGTGTGTGTGTGTGTGTGTGTGTTTAGCATGTTCTTTGTTATTGGTGACTGTACTACTGACAGTTCTATCCTACATTTGCATATTTAAATTATCTATGTCAGAAGTTTGACCAAGATGTAATCACAAGTCTATAATCCTCACAGCAGCATACGTATCACTCTAAATGTACTACCCTGAAACTGTATACATCTGTTGTTTTTGTCCTATATTTTTCAGAGCATTCCTTATAAGTCACTCCTGAAAAGAGATGACTTCTTAGTAGTTTAATCAGTAGTTTAATCAACCTGCTTAACAAAATGTATTAATTCACTCATTCATTCTCCAGTTACAAGCTTAATCCACTTCATTGTCATGGGGGAAAGGAGCCTATCCAAATACTCAATAGGCACAACATAGAAAAAATGGTCCTTAATAAACATCAGTCTATTGCATAATGCATACAAAACACATCCAGACAGGCTAAATAGGGCATTTCTTTTGTGCTCTAGCTAGAATCCTTATTCCGCAAATACTGTATTGGGTCATCCCCCCTAAGAAAGAGCCCAGAAAGACCAGCTGGTATACCATATACAACTTTATTAAAACAAATGTATGTCTTAAGTACAACACTTCCTTTCCCCAGAGTGTATTGCCATATCTAGAGGATGATTCCCATGCTTTCATGTATTAAAAAAGCATGACTTGGAAATTTCTCCCATTCTGTGGCACTTGTATCCTAGTCTGCTTCCTCAGTGCACACCATGTCAGGGCTGAATAAAGTGTCACGATACTTAAAGAATTTGTCTGCTCTGCTGTTGCATCACTATGCCTAACACATCTTAGAAGTATTTTGCCAAGGAAAATAAATACCGCATTGTACCCATACTACTTTCTTATTATTTCACATACACTAGGTCATAAAACTGTTTGGATTCAACATTTTACAGATATTTTCTTTGATTCTGTACTGTCATAAAAAGCTGCATTCTTTCCCTTTCCTAGGACAATAAACCTGGTAAACCTTTTTTTTAGTGTGAAGGTGAATAAACCTGAAAATAAGTGAGAGTAGCTTCATTAATTGCCTAAGCTTGACAAGCCAAGAAATATATCAGAGGAGGAAGCCTGGACTTGAAACTCACAAAAGTGTCATTTTGATTAAAAAAAGGCTAAGGGTTCTCAGTTACTTCTGTATCCTTTTTCAGAAATGGTTCATAGGTGGTGTAACACAAGAAGGAATCATATGCAAGAGTCACTGCACAAAATTTTTACCAAGGGTTCTCAAACTGACGAGTATTTCAGACTATTTCCATTTTAGGTGAATGGGACTGTGATCTGTCAAACCAGAGAAAGAACTGTAATCTCATTACTTGGGCCCTTATATTGTATTATGGGCAAGAAATGGCTTTCCAAGACAAAAAGATCATCCCCGGGATTCATGAAGCTTGCGCCAGGCGCAGGCGTAGCATAGGCGGAATAACGCCAAATATGGCCGTTGAGCGATTCAGGTACGATCCAATTCCACGTGCACTACCGGCATACACCAGAACTGCGCAGCCCACGGCATAGGTATGCTAATCACCCCATGCGCAGTGTCGCACCATGCAAATGAAGGCAGATAGCGATTCATGAAGTGGTGCAGGCATAGCGTAAGCCCACGGAAATGTAAACCAAAAACACAGTTTACATTTTCCCATACAGAACATTGGAGCTATGGAAGCGGACCACACTCGTGTATTACAAAGTTAACATATGCCAATGGCTAAATACACAGCCAATGGCATAAGAAAAGATGCACAACACCTAAAAAACAACATTTAATGTCATGTCCACAGTAATGCACAGTACAACCGCAGGGCATGTGTACGCAAACAGGAACATAAAGAAATTATATAAAAATGTCATAAAATCGCAATGTAATAGAAATCAGGTTTATACCATAATACGCAATGGTAGGCATGGAACACCACAACCAAGATGCAAGGGTTGCTAAGGGCCTGCGACAGTGTTCGGTGCAGTAACTATGAATTAGTAGTCAATGCCATGCAAATGAGGCAGGTAATACTGAATCGCAAACGTCCCGCTGGATGAAGCTTGTACCATACGGCGCAGCACTATAACACCGAGAGTGGCTCAGAGGAGATGCATGACATCAGCAGAGGGGTGTGCCACCGTAGCAGTAAGCACATTGGAGCAATGCAAATCTGGCCTGGCCGTCGCTAAGCAAAGCTGCGGGACAGGGGTGGGGAGGAAGGTATAGAATCGTTTAGCTGTGAGCACACATGGTGCCCGAAAGCACATGTGTACGGGGATGAAAATGTGCCCGAAACCCGGTAAGCGGATGCACGTGCCACGAACAATAGCACAAACAGGAAGGTCAGGGGAAGAAAAGAAGGAAATGCCGAAGTAGGGTAATTGGAGTACTAATGAGCAATTAACACCAATCACCTCACGGCAGCCAATCGACGGCAGCTGACAAGTCTGCTCGCAGAAACCTGCAAAACAAGATAGGGGAGGCATTTGAATACAAAGATATGAGATCTGTCATAGCAGAGCAAAGCAAACCAACAGTAGACCGGCAATAGCACACATTACACAAGATAAGCCTGGTCTAGGAAAGTACAAATGAAAGCAGGCTTCTGGATGCATGCCAGAAAATGGTAGGTGGAACATGCAGAAATGTAAAGGGAAGGTCAAGAGGTAATCCACAGCAGCCAAATGTAATTCAACACCAAAGGCACCACAATAGTAGTTCTGGTAGTAAAACACATAAGATACCCTGTAGCTACGATCGTACATGCACACCCTATGACATCATCTGTGTTCACAGAACAATAGTATAAAGTGTGAAAGCACCCTACACACACCTGTGTATTCCCAAACACTGCACCATAGGTGTAAACACACGGGGAACTTTTAAAATGTACATGTTGGGAGCTGCCATAGCTGTGACTCATCAGCATGTGTTAGAGACTGACGGTGTTGTGGAGGAGGATGCCGACAACCACCGCAGGCCCTGGAGGAGGAGAAGAGTGTTCAGACCAAGGGTAACCTACCAGGGGCTACATGATCTGGAGATAGTAGAGTGTTACAGGGTGGACAGGGACATCTTACAGCAAATAGTGGAGCTGTGCCGGCCACGCCTGAGAACCAGAAATAACAGAGGGGAACCCATCCCAGTGGACACAAAGGTATGTGTAAGCTTGCGAATACTAGCCACAGGTACCTTTCAAAGGCCAACTGGAGATATAATGGGGATCTCACAGGCATCGGCATCCAGGGTACTACACCACTTCCTGGATGCCATGTTACCACATGCCAATGAGCATATATACTTCCCCCGAACTCAGGAGGAGTTGGCCAGCAATATGCATCACTTCCACTATGTGGCACACTACCCGGAGGTACTGGGTGCGATAGACTGCATGCACATACAAATCAAGTCACCACCTGGTGAGCATGGTAGGCACTACATAAACAGCAAGGGATTCCACTCCATCAACTGCCAGGTTGTGTGCAATGCCCAGGGCATTATCATGGATGTGTGTGCTGGCAGCCCTGGAAGCTACCATGACTCCCATATCTGGCATGCCTCACAGCTGCATCAGGTATTTGTCAGGGGGGACATCCCACATGGCCACCTTGTGGGGGATGCTGGCTATGCACTGGAGCCGTGGATGATGACTCCCATCAGAAATGCACACACACCCATGCAAGAACACCATAATGAGGCACACGCGCAAACCAGAATCATCATAGAGCGTGTGTTCGGGATGCTGAAATCACGGTTCCGGTGCTTGGACACATCTGGTGGAGCCTTGCAGTACTGTCCAGGCACGTGTGCCCACATCGTCATAGTATGCGCCATGCTACATAATATGATCCTGCGGAAACAGCTGCAGCAGGGACAAAATGGTGAAGGCCCTCATAGCCCACCGCAGTTGCCAAAGCCATCACAGGCACAAAGGGATTCAGACCACGAACACACTGTGCCAGCCCCAGTAGGCAGACGGAGGCATGCCCAATATGCCTACGCCTTGGCAAAGAGGGAACGTATAGCACATGCTCTGACAGTGTAGGCCCCTATGGACTGACACACCTCTCCACCTGCACACACAGTAAAATGGATGGCACACAAACACGACCACCTGTAAATTGTAATGTATAGGTGGCCCACTGTGTGAATCCTACATAGGCAGCCCTCAAACATTGTACACACAACAGCTATTGGAACATGGAATGTCAACACCTGAACAGTACATGCGCCTATCAGCATATGGTGGTGCTGTGTGTATTGGTTCCCAGGTACATCGGTAGGTACATGGCCGAATGTCAGAGGCCATACACCAAACTGGGCAAACAGTGTCCGCTGTCGCCACAACATCGAGTAACCAACTGCTGCATAGTGGAGCAGAGGCAATCGCGGGAGCACACGTGTGTAAGCACTGTTCTGCACACACTCCTCATGGAGTCCCTGCTGCGTTAATGAGGGTTGTACCCATGACAGGTATTTGTCACCCCAGCATGCCCCACCTATGGTCGTTTGAAGGTGTAGCACAGTATCATGTGTGGCTCACTGTGATACACATACCTAATTCTGGAGCACATCTAGTAAACATCACATGGACACACCATTAACTGGACTCAATATGTAAACTAACTGAGTTACCCATGTGAGTGCAGTATGGAGTAACAGCCGTAGTATACTCCACGTACAAAACGACATAACACGTATACATATCCCAGATATCCATGTGTTAAATGCAGTGACAGTTGTGCATGTTCCCGGTTCCATGTCCTGCAAGGGATGTAACGTAATCCCGAAGGCACGAGTAATGCATGTCAGATGCAGGTCATCAGATCATGTTTAGCACACGTTAGCGAGATTATGTGTTGCCCACTGCTGGTAAGCGATTTTTAAATGTGACTATACGGATATGCATGAAACAGGGATAAGCTTCTCCGAATATCGCGCAGATCACAGTCACTGATGTCTAGAACAGGTGAAACCAGCATTATTCACCCCTGTACTAATAGCACCCGCTCTGAAGGGTAAAACGACCACTGCCAGGAGTAGAACATGCAATCGTGTATAGAATCACCTAACACTATTGCTAGCCAAGATGTACCTATGGTAGGGTTGCCACCTCTGCAAATGACCAATGTGGGGCATACGTCAGATGTCTGCAGGCCGACACATACACCCGGCCAGTACGAAAATCAGAACTTCACTGTTTTGTCTAGATAAATGCTTATTCTTGTAATGTTTACTTACTTATTCTGTTTCTATAACATTTAGGTGGTTCAGATACAGAATAACTGTTTTATGCAACTATTACATAAACTATAGGAAATAAGTATGTCCTACAATCTCAGCACATGTGCCATGTTTACAAATATTTTGCAGGACACAACTGCCCAAAGAGGGACTGTCCCTCGCAAAGTGAGACAGCTGGTAACCTTAATCTATGGCAGGTGTGTAATGTGACAGGTACAGATACAAACGTGCAGAGTCCAGGAAACAGTATGCACCGAAAAGTACGCAATGAAAGGTGTAGCTTGCCTGTCACTTTCCCTGTCAGAGATATATATATATATGTGTATATATATATATATATATATATATATATATATACACACACACACACATATACATATATATAATACAGATAGAAAGGGTGATAGAGTGATATATGTTGATATATACGGATTCAACGATATCTGCAAATATATATAGATAGGTCAACGACATTCATAACACCTTGGAGGTACAAATAAATAGGATACCGCCAACTATGGAATGTGTAACATACCGACACGCGTAACCACGAGGCTGAAAGACCAAAAGAACACAGTATCGGAACAGTACAACCTCGAGTAATAGTATGACGATATGAAGGGACATGCCGGTGTTGCGGTTCACGTAGGTACTGTGTTCAACTGTGTTTGTGAGTGCCGTAGTCTGTGTATGTGTGTGTTGAGGGTGCCGTGTGCATCTCTGTGTGACTGTAATGTGTGTGTGTGTGTGTGTGTGTCTGTGTGTGTGTGTGTCCGCATCGTGTGTCTGTTGGTGCCAACTTGGAGGTAGATCATTACGGTAGGTGTGGGTATAGCTAGCCGTTACCACCTATCCCACATTAGGAGGGACAGCCCCTCCCTGGGCAGGTGTGTCCTGACATAAAACATAACAAAGGGCAAATGTCCGAGATTGCAGGACATTAATATGTCCCATATATTATGTAATAGTTATGCCTGTATGTAAGAAACGTAAATGTTACATGCAATATGATAAGTAGCCAAAGTCCCACAACAATAGGTATGTATTGAGGATAAAAGTATGTGCTATCCTGTGTACTGACCGTGGCTATGTGTCGGCCTGTAAACACCGCTGTGTGTCCCGCAAGTGTCCAACAATGGCCATATGAAAAGGTGGCAACCCATGGCAAAGAGGTTCTGTTACCAACACAACCGCAATGACTGCAAATATCTGGGACAGAAATACACGGGATAACTGTCATTTAGACATATCCCTTTACATATCACTGCAATTCCAGAGGTATGGAAGTATCAACCTCACCTGCATACTATATAGAAACCAATTAACAACGGCCCAATGTAAAATCCTGTAACATAAGTCTACTAACTGATAGCTCTTTAATTAGGGATGGAGCCCACACACATATATATGGAATATGTAGAAATGCAAGCCCCACACACCTGTATATGCTACGTACACCCACCAACATCCCCCACACTAGAAACTATAGCAATACAGACTGTAATAACAGCACAAACATCCAGTCAGTCAATTACATCTGCAGAACTGTCAACATACCTTGTGAGAGACACAATTAAAGGTGCCATGCATAATTGTAGCCGTTGTATAATGGAACAAACGGCTATGTTACAGGTTTTGCTTGCAGTAGTCCGTTATCAGACGGTTGGGATGACAGGTACACCCACATGTTGAACCACATACTCTAGCTGTCACACACAATCCACGGGGGACATGAATCCAAAGTATACCTGTCTCTACACATAGCAGTTGCAATTACACACAACAAAACACAATACAGGCCGTCTCCCAGAAGGTAGGGCAAATGGGCAACGCCCAAGTGAAGAATTCAATTATACCCCACTGTTGCCACGTAATTGGCGAATGGAGTAGCTGCACAGCTGATGTGCAAGTAATTAGTCACTCAGGAACACCAATTGGCGGCAGGAAACCACATGTTACAGGTATCGACGTATATAAGGATGACTTGCCAGACATTCAAACCGTATGCTCATACCATATACCTGTTTAAGCAGTGTGAGAGAGATAAGCAGTGTGAGAGAGATAGAGACAAAAGTCCGGAACGATAACAAGGTATGTAGAACACTCGGTATGCAAGTTTATGTATAGCATGTTTTGTATTAATTATTTACTGTATGTATAGCCTGGTTTGCATTAATTAAAAGTGTCCGCAATGCATAAAGTGGGAAAAGGTATTTATGTAGTGATGTTTTTCTGAGCATACTAACGCTTGTAGAAACTGTGCGTCCAGCAGTGGGCCACAAGGTACACATCACAGACACCACAAGGGATGCTAAATGAGTGCTTTAAACAGAACAATTCCATACAACCCACCGTCAATGGTAGGGTATGTCAACATACTTGATCTCATCATCACGAACATGGGAGCACAATGTTCAACACCGGAAGTATACCCCTCACTGGTGAGATCAGATCACAAACTAATCTCGCTGGAGGTCCTCATCCCACCCCCACCTGAAATAAAAAAGACCACAGTAAAGAACTTCTCGAAAGCCGACTTCACACTTCTAAAGACTAGTGTGGTCTCCTTTAAGGCCCCCGAGCCGGCGGAAAACAGTACTCAAGCCGCTGAATCACTTACAAATGCCTTCTACCAGCACCTGCAGGACTGCATGGATAAGGCAGTCCCAAACAAAACAAAGACTCTTTGTACCAAAGGCAAGTGTCCAGTCTGGTGGACCCCAGCCATAAACAAACTACAACAAAAGGAGGAAGCTACTACAAGATAGAGCAAAATCCTTAAAAGGTAAGACACCCTTGATCACTATAAGTAAAAAACTAAGAGCTCTCATAAAATCATCCAAAGCAAATTTTGAGAGAAAAATAGCTAAAGACTCAAAAGACAATCATAAGGCCTTCTTTAGCTATGTTAGAAACCTGGGAGGAAACTCCCAGATATGCTCAGAACTAGTTCAAAATGATGTGAAGATTACTGATCCTACAGACATTGCCAACATACTGGCTGACAGGTTCAGTGCAAACTTCTCCCCCCCAAAAGGAGAGATATCTATACCAAGCGATTGCAGCCCCCAAACATCTCCAACGCCCAAGTGAGAACTGCTCTCCAAAGCAAAAACACAGCATCCATGGGACCTGATGGTGTCCCCGGCTGTGTGCTCCACGAACTCAATGAGGAATTAAACCCACAGCTAGGACAGCTGTTTAATCATAGTCTCACCTCTGGATGCATTACCCAGGAGTGGCGCACTGCAACTGTGGTCCCACTTCACAAAGGCGGTGCCTTCACCGACCCTGAAATTACCGCCCATTAGCTTGACAAGCCTTATCTGCAAAGCCATGGAGAGGATCATAATGGACCTCATAAATAAAGACATAGGGAATTTGCAGACTTTGGATCCATCCCAGTTTGGCTTTGTCAAAGGCAGATCATGCCTTCTAAACTTGGTTGACTTTTGAAACAGTCACCAAAGCCATTGATGAGGAAAGGCAGTCCATACAGCCTACCTCGATCTGGCGAAGGCCTTCGATACAATACCCCACTTGGGTATCATTGAAAAACTCATCAGCTTAAATGTTAACCCATACATCACAAGATGGGTTGCAAACTGGCTGAGTGACAGAACCCACAGGGTCAGAGTTGCTGGCGCCATGTCAGACTCAAAGCCTGTCACAAGTGGTGTACCACAGGGCTCAGTCCTGGGCCCACTCTTGTTTGGCATCTACTTTTCAGTACAAGCAAACACAGGAGGGTTATGGCTGACAAAGTTTGCAGATGACTGCAAACTGGGCCATAGTAGAAAACACATCTGACACAGATATCCTTCAGAAGGGTCTCACAGAAACGGATAACTGGTGCCAGAGCCATGGCCTAAAGTTAAATGCCAAAAAATGCATAGTCATACCCTTCGGGAAAAACAAGGTTACCCCTAGCTACCAAATAGGTGGCAATCCACTGAGCACAGAAGAAGTTATCGGGGACCTGGGGACCCAGGTTGATAGTAGTCTATCATTCGACACCCATGTAGCTAAAGTAGTTAGGAAGACCTTCTACATTGCCCACCTTATCATGAAGGGATTCTCATCTAGATCAAGGGAGGTCATAGTCTCCCTATACTCATCACTCATCAGACCAATGATCGAGTACAATGCCCCATTCGGAATGTATCTGACCTGACACTTGCAGCAGCTGGAGAGGCCACAAAAGTTCCTCACCAAAAGGATAAAGGGTCTCAAACATCTGTCCTATGCTGCCCGACTGAAAGAACTCCAGCTCTATTCAGTCGCTTACCGCTTGCTCAGAGGTGACCTTTGCCTAACATACAAGGCCATGTCAAACCCAGATTTGATGAATATGCTTCACCTCAAAAAATCTAGATCCGTCAGAGCCACAAGGGAGGGAGACTTAAACCTCGACACGGCTATTAATAGGACGTGCTGGAGGGATAGATTTATCACCCAAAGACTCCCTATGCTGTGGAACAAAATCCCGGTATATGTGAGGCAGAGCACCTCGCTGGCCTTGTTCAAGAGAAATCTTGACCAATGGATGGGAGATCGCAGATATACCCCAGGGATTACCTCAGTGTCACTGCTCGACAGAGGCACAGCAAAATAATGGGTATAGTTCCCCATACTAAAGGGGTGGCGTAAGCCACAAAACTATGGGCTAGGCTTGTAAATGCCCTCGGGCAGATAGCCGAGTATGAACCTATGAAACCTATGAACCTATGAACAAGTACGTGCCATAGCAGGGGATAGTATATGTTGATATACTGTCACAGTAGGCATGTGTATGGGCATATAACGACAATGACATGTGTAAGGTGGTCCCGCTGTGCAAGTATGCTTTGCATTATGGAATACTATGTAAAATATGTGTAATGTATAGTATTGTAGGTAGATATGTCAGATATTCTACACAGCATAACAGGCATATCATGCATATCAAAGGTATCGTCTATTGGCATGTACAATAACAGGATACATATGGCTTGTAGGCACGGGACATTGTAATAGCATGATAGCCAATCTAAATGGAAGGGCTACCAAGTAACCATGCACAAAGGACGTAATAGCTTCACAGGTTCATAGTGGGGTACTATGCAGTCTGGCAAGTGTATGTGTAAGCACAACTACAGTGTTCACACCAGTGGCACTTCTCTAGGGTAGTGTCCTGTGAACAGCAGAGCCATGTGTTACCTGCACCTCTGCACAGTACAGCCACTGCAGTGATACCTGGCGTACATGTGTCTCCCAACCACCAACTGAGGTATCACATGAACAGTGCTACTGAGTGTCCCTGCGTGATGTACATAGGACTCATGTTCCAAATCATTGTGAGTGTCCGGTTTGAGAATGTAACCCTGAAGCACATCCCACTCATCGTTGCGTGTGTGCACATATCCATGGGCATATTGCTCACAGTGGCTTTTGCTTATGTCGCGTATGTGGAGTATATCCATTAATATTGTTGTGGACATGGGCTCTGTCTGTTCAGCAGAGGTCACCCCTGAGTATGTAGTATGCAAATGTGTACAGACGTGGTCTCCGTAGTTCAGCCGCATACTTCAACTGTCGGAGCTCAATAAACGTTAAGGCATGTTAATGTTGTGGTATGTAAAGCTGTAGCTGTTGTGTAAGGTACACCCTAAATGGGGTGGTGTACCCTTGAATGTGTGTAGAAGTCTTGGGTTCAGAGGTACAATGGGTGCCTATGTGCCAGCTACACACCCAGTACAGATAAGTGTGGCCATGTACAAGGATATCCACGCCACAGTGGTAATATGGTAACCACAGGAGTGGGTGCGACATACGTGTGTACTACGAACATGTACAATGTGACATGTATGTAGGGGAATACCACCTATGTGATAGTCAGTGGGTGAATGGTGTAATGCAAAGGTGATGTTCATGCAGCTTGAGGCCATGATATTCATATCAGGTATCTGTCACAGTGACTCCCGTATGGATAGAGTCAGTATCAACTGGTGGATCAATCATGGCACTTTGTATGCAGGGGTTTGTAAAGCTAGGCAGGGAAAGTCCCTCTGTGCTAGCCTGTACCTCAGGGAAGCATATACTGAACATGAGGGGCCCTATGACTGAGGACTGTGGTATGCCAAGTGTAACTGAAATGCAGTAGGTACTATGGTATGCTACCCTCATTGTGTGTGTCCTGTCCATGAGCCACATTGCATAACATCCTGAGACATAGGGTACGATGTGCAGGTGGATGTGTATGTTGTCAAAACCAGAATGGAGAACGGTTCTGTAAGGCAATGAGAGGACATTGTAGGATGTGTGGACCCCCGTACCGTCATCAACTACCCTGGTAACTGTATGAAAGGAGTCCACCAGGTGTAGGGGCCATGCTCTAGCCCTAACAAGTCCAACCCGGGTGGCATCACAGGACCGGAGACCAACAATGTCTCTGTGAATGACGTCCATGATGATGTGCCCCATAGTCGTGCAGGACAGTCCAGTCAGGTGTGTAGGACTATAGTCCCATACGTGTATTGTGGTGCCACCTGTGTGGAGTGTGATAACTGTTGCTGTGTGCCATTCAAGGGCCACAATGTCTGATACAAGGCTATTACTGAATATGGTGGCCTAGTGGGGAGACATGTCATTCAGAGGTTTGTGGACATCACAGCCTGGGACTTTGGAAGGTGACATGGGGCCAGTGTCCCAGAACATATAGAGTGCAGGTTAGTACTGTGTTGGTGTGACCGCAGGGATACCGCAATATTCCTGCATGGATTGTGGCGCTGTAGTGAGTGTGAGGGTGTAATGTTAGCATTGAATCCATCTGCCAGTATGTTGCCTACATCACCTGGGTCTGTAATGTTCCTGAGTGACTGTTGTATGTGAGAGCAGATGTGGGTATTGCCATTGACTACTGACATACCACCATAATGCCTTGTGGTACACCCCGGAATGTGTCGCAGTAATGTTTACGTAGCTAGTCTTGGAGTATGTGATGAGGGATCCTGTGACCCTACTGAGGCTGACCAGTGAGCTACTCCACCCATGGGATTGTACACCACTGTGCAACAGCCTCCATCTGTTGTTGTACATTATGTCCATGGAACTTGACCACCAGGGTGGCGTCTGTTATCTGGTGTGTACCATCATGGCTCTGTGTGGAATAGCATGATCCATGCAGTCGTGTACGTGCTAATGCAGTGCACTGGGGTATGTTTCAGTGTTTGTATGTGCATTGTCCATCTCCACAGGTGTCATGACGTCAACAACCGCTGTCATAAGACGTCTGTAGTAGGTGTTGTAGTAATCATGTACTGTGTATGCCATGAAGGGTGTGGTGCTGGGATCTGGCTAACAAGGATGATTAGCATATGTTCAGAATCCACCAATGAGGGGATAACCCCAGGTGTGGAACACCAGTCACATGTTGGTAGTGTTCAAGTCAAGGATAATGTTGGTCTTGGAGGTGGTGTGTATGGGTTGATCCAGCCGAGTGGAGGTTATGACTCACGGATGTGTCAGTACATGAGTGGCTATCCCAGTTAAGTGTGGGGTAGTGTCAGTCACAGCAAAGCAATCTCCAAGGCACACCAATGGCAAAAAAATCCAAAGCTCTAATGTAAAAAAAGACCTTTTATTTGGCAGTACTACACCAAACAGTAAGCGCTTTCACGTTATACTAACGCTTCTTCAGACTTCAACATAGCACAATAAATTCCATGCATTTAAATACTGTGCTCAATAAAAACTTAATTGATCAATCAATTAATTAACAATTTTTAAAGTGCCAGTGCTCAACAGGTATGCATACATAAAGGATAACAACCTCAAATAAAAAACATAACTGTGTTTAACATATATAAAAAAATATATATATAACAAAATCTATGTTTTAAAAAAATCTGTGTTTTAAAAAGCCATCAAGAAATTACCATCCTGGATGCTTATGCTGTTATAATTTATTAAAAACCTAGTGCTTGAGAGATATAGCTGCTAAAAAAGGTTTCAGGGTGATTTTATCATTCAGGCCATATTTATGTGCCTGAAGTCTAAGGATCCACCTATTCTCTATCTCCTCTGTACGATTCTTGATGTTACCTAACCTACTACTAATATTAATTAGTTCTAAGACTTCAAACTTAAAATGATGTTGAGACCCTTTCTCCATAACATGTCGTGCTAACGCATTGGTCATATCCTCTCTATTGATTGCATAGACATGTTCTCTTATGCGTTCCCTCAAAGTGCGGTTCGTCTTACCCACATAATATTGCTGACAAAGTTGGCATTGGGCCAAATACACTAAATTCTTAGATCTGCAGTCAGCATAGCACTTAAACATAAATGTTCTGCCAGTATGTGGATGGGTGAATACATTTCCTGTTGTTATAAACCTGCATTGGTTACAAGTTCGACAGGGAAAGGTACCTTCTCTCTGTGATTTAGGATGTTCTATTAGTGTTTTTTCATAGCATAATAGTCTCTTAAGGGACTTCATGTTCTTATAGGCTATGTTAGGTACTTCTTCAACCAATGCCTTGATTCTCTCATCCATGGTTAGAATTTTCCAATTGTTCTCTATGATCTTTTTTATCTGACTGTTCCTATTAGTAAAAGGTATAACAAGTCTATTTTTCACAGTAGTTGACTTCTTTCTATTTATATTATTAATATCTGATTTTTTGTGATAAAATGGTCGACCCCTTCCTGATCTCTTTTCATCTGTCATAGCTATGGTGTCATACACAGCTTGCTTATTATACCCTCTTTGTGTGAAGTTATTTTTTAAAATTTCTTTCTGAGTCTCAAAAGCTAACTCATCAGTGGTCAAATTGGATACCCTTAGAGTTTGATTCATCACTATGTTTGAATAAATGTGTCTAGGATGCATGCTAGAATGGTGGAGCAGATTGTTCCTCCAGCATGTCTTCCTAAAAATTTCAGTGTTGATACCATTGGGTCCCTTTGTTAGCTGAACATCAAGAAATTGTATCACATCACGTGAGTGGGTGCTTTGGAATTCAAGAAAATTAGTGGTCCCATTCAGATAGTATATAAATTCAACCAAATGCTGCTCTGTCCCTCTCCAAATCAGGAAAACGTCGTCTACAAAACGACTGTAATGTATTATATTCTGATTAAAAACTATATTGTTCAGCACATAGGCATCCTCCCAATATGCCAACACTAGGTTGGCATAGGAGTTTGCACACGGGGTTCCCATTGCAACCCCCTTTTTTTGCAAATAGTAATTATTGCAATAAACCAAAACGTTGTTCTCTGATACTATCTCTAATAGCGACATCCATCTAATGATTTTACTATTATCTATGCCATTGCTCAGAAGGAATAGTCTTAGATATTCAATACCCATTGTTTCCAGTAAAGGGTGGCTGACTGAGTCATTGTCGATATTTTTAGACAAGCAATTCAAACCAATAGTCAATGGTACAAAATACATTCTAAGAGATACACAACAGTTTATAGAAGACCTAGCAAGGTGCAATGATGAGCATCCCATTGAAATTGATGATTTCCTTGTTACGTTAGACGTGAAATCTTTTTTCACGTCGATCCCCAATAATATAGGTATACGTGATGTGATACAATTTCTTGATGTTCAGCTAACAAAGGGACCCAATGGTATCAACACTGAAATTTTTAGGAAGACATGCTGGAGGAACAATCTGCTCCACCGTTCTAGCATGCATCCTAGACACATTTATTCAAACATAGTGATGAATCAAACTCTAAGGGTATCCAATTTGACCACTGATGAGTTAGCTTTTGAGACTCAGAAAGAAATTTTAAAAAATAACTTCACACAAAGAGGGTATAATAAGCAAGCTGTGTATGACACCATAGCTATGACAGATGAAAAGAGATCAGGAAGGGGTCGACCATTTTATCACAAAAAATCAGATATTAATAATATAAATAGAAAGAAGTCAACTACTGTGAAAAATAGACTTGTTATACCTTTTACTAATAGGAACAGTCAGATAAAAAAGATCATAGAGAACAATTGGAAAATTCTAACCATGGATGAGAGAATCAAGGCATTGGTTGAAGAAGTACCTAACATAGCCTATAAGAACATGAAGTCCCTTAAGAGACTATTATGCTATGAAAAAACACTAATAGAACATCCTAAATCACAGAGAGAAGGTACCTTTCCCTGTCGAACTTGTAACCAATGCAGGTTTATAACAACAGGAAATGTATTCACCCATCCACATACTGGCAGAACATTTACGTTTAAGTGCTATACTGACTGCAGATCTAAGAATTTAGTGTATCTGGCCCAATGCCAACTTTGTCAGCAATATTTTGTGGGTAAGACGAACCGCACTTTGAGGGAACGCATAAGAGAACATGTCTATGCAATCAATAGAGAGGATATGACCAATGCGTTAGCACGACATGTTATGGAGAAAGGGTCTCAACATCATTTTAAGTTTGAAGTCTTAGAACTAATTAATATTAGTAGTAGGTTAGGTAACATCAAGAATCGTACAGAGGAGATAGAGAATAGGTGGATCCTTAGACTTCAGGCACATAAATATGGCCTGAATGATAAAATCAGCCTGAAACCTTTTTTAGCAGCTAAAGCTCTCAAGCACTAGGTTTTTAATAAATTATAACAGCATAAGCATCCAGGATGGTAATTTCTTGATGGCTTTTAAAAACATAGATTTTTTTAAAACATAGATTTTGTTATATATATATTTTTTTATATATGTTAAACACAGTTATGTTTTTTATTTGAGGTTGTTATCCTTTATGTATGCATACCTGTTGAGCACTGGCACTTTAAAAATTGTTAATTAATTGATTGATCAATTAAGTTTTTATTGAGCACAGTATTTAAATGCATGGAATTTATTGTGCTATGTTGAAGTCTGAAGAAGCGTTAGTATAACGTGAAAGCGCTTACTGTTTGGTGTAGTACTGCCAAATAAAAGGTCTTTTTTACATTAGAGCTTTGGATTTTTTTGCCATTGGTGTGCCTTGGAGATTGCTTTGCTGTTTTATCGTTCCGTTCTACATAGGCACTTTATCCAGCTGAGGTGTTTGTTTTTTCATTAGTGTCAGTCACACATCAGTAGTAGCTGTCTGAGCCCTACTCTCCAGTACACCAACAAATGAGTTCTGGTAACCGTGGGGTGTGTTGTTGAATCTGTAGCTGGTTACAATGTGTATAGCGGTTCCGGACACAGTTATTTGCACATGGAGCACCTCTGATGCATTGTGCTAAGTAACTAGCCAGGATGTGTTTACAACATAGTGGGATATGGGAACACCTCAGCTGTGGGTGTGCCGGTCCAGGTATGTGCCTGAAAGGTATGGTCTGTCTATAACCTGTCATTGCAGGTGTGCGCTGCAAAGCCTAGAGGCAGGTCCCAGTCACTGCAGAGATATTGGAGTGGTGCATTATAAGGTGTGCCTTGCCTGCGTGCGTCACAGAGGAAGATGCAAGTATTGTGTCACATGACCCCATGTCTTGCTTGCCAGTTCCCGTTCCACCGGTGACTGTTATTGGAAACTGTGCAAGACAGGCAGTATAGAAGCAGCAAGAGCCTCACATGTGATCTGTACTCCCAGGGCTGACAGGTGCAGGTCATCTGTGCCAAAGCATTGTGTTTGACCAGGTCAGTCAAAGCGGACAGGTACCAGATGCCTGTGGAATGACAGCAGAACCATACGCAACTGTTGAAGTGACATAGTCAGTCGTTGTACAGTGGTATTAGGTCTGGATGAATGCACAATGCTCCCCAGGGCTTGGCCCACACCTTCAGGGCTACAAGACTGGTGAGTTATTGCATGTCCCTGCACACGTAGTCTGTGAAGTGGCATCTCAGGGAAGTTACACTAACATGGAGAATGACAGTCACATCGTACCTGGTGAGGTGTGGCATGGGTGCATAGATTATGTTGCAGAACCAGTTACCTGACAGCAAGATGTAAGCGACTATCGCCTTGTGTAGCCTGCTGTGTGGAACTGCAGTGTGACCGCCTACAGAGTCACCTATGACTGGTGTGTTGTATATGTTATAACACCCTATTGGCTGTATGTGATGGGCACACATGAGTCTGTGGGCTATAAGTTGGTGATGTTGTGTTCCGTGATGGGGGCTGCCTCTGGTGCCTACACAGAATATGGAGAGGTACTGCACGAGTTGTCCTCATATGTGTGGCCTGTGGTGGAGATCATGTGAGACTAATTGATGTGTGGGGTGTGTTGCGAATGTTACACATCCCAACATGACTGTCAGGTGCAGTCAGGGTTGGTGACAGCATTACCCCCAGCAGGGCTGCATAAGTGCATCCCCCACAGGCTGTAGTGTCGTATGTTGGGAGGTGAGCATTTAATGTGTACATGAGACAATTGCTCTATTGCCACATGTACGACATATCCATCATATAGACAGGCAATAGCACTGGTACGTGACAGTTGGACATGCCTGTATATACAACCATGTCTCACAGGATATGTGAGTTACGTGTGTACAACAGCTGTTGTACCGTAAGCAAGCTGGAAGTTTTAGGACAGCCAGTGTACCTGTGGGAAATGGTGTGGAATGGGTACTATAGAAATCAGTAGCTCATGACATGCTCACAAGTTCTGAAAAAGTGCCTAGCATGAACATACAATACAGACAGGGTGTTGGATAATATCAACCCACAAGTGGTGACTTCAGTCATAATGGGTGGCACCGCACTATAACCCTGCTGAGTATGGTGTGCATGTCCATGAACCATTATCACTGTAGATGTTAGCAGTACAGATGTACAAGACAGTACAGATGTTTGATTACAAATACCTTTGTATGTCACAGGAGTGTTCTACCAGTGGCCTGTTGACAGACTCACAACTACAAAAGGTGCCAGAGTGACATGTGCATATCACACCAGTGCCAGCTACAGTAGAACAGGGTTAATGTGTTGTACTCCACCCTCATTGTAGCCCATACCACACAGACAAATGTTAGACATCTGTGTATGTAAGGATGTGAATCGCCATGACCTATGAGCAATAGCTGTGTCAGTGTTGTGAACAACATACAGAATGGGCTGTGTGGGTGAGGTGTGTGACATATGTGCACAGTCTGATGGATGATATCAGCATTGTCAACATTATGGACACTGTGTAAGGGATGGAGCTGTGCAGTACACCTCCCTGACTTGGTGACGTCTCCAGGCCCCATAGGTAGTCATACGAGGTACCCATGTCATGACAGGGTGCCATCCATGAGCACGGAGATCATTTGACAGGCATATACAGCACTGGGGTGACCAATATTGGATCACATATCACCTTTAAGGGGTAATGGCCATGAGTGGATGGGCGATACCAGCCTTCACAATCCTCACCTCCACTATGCAGCATGCTGTCTACCTTGCATAAAGACATTTGCTGCACCATGATGATGGACATGCTGCATGTCCATACCCTGATCTGAAAGACATATGACATGGACAGCCACCGTACTAATACTAGGATCGCCACATGCTGGACAGATCCCTGTGCCATACATGTGACATACTCCCGCTATACCATGCAACCCTGTCCATAAAAGCTGCACATGTCATCCCAGTCATACATGGTGTGATGGCCGCATGGTAGATGTAGTATCAACTGTCTAGATCAGTAATGTGGCACTGATGCACCTCACGGTGGCATAATGGCTGTCAGTTACAGCTAGGAAACCTTGCCCGTACATGCTATGGTTGATAACCATCCCTGCGAATGACGTCCGACTAGCCATTGTCCCATGTCTATCACATGTGCAACACAGGCGATCCGTGGCAGGATGTTGAACAGCTGTACAGTGCTGTGTCGATGTATATGGCAAAACACATGCATGTATAGGTTTCCATGCGTATGTGTGCATTTTCATTGCTCAAGTCCATTAAGGCTGTGTCTGTGTTGATATGTGACATATACACAGCATCAAGGTCAACAGCAATACCGTGGACACATCCAGGCATGTGCAGATAAGTAAGAACACCAGTGCAGGCAAACAGACATGCCCACATCAAGACAGCATTCACATTGAGTATGAACACTGTAATGAGGTGACACACATATATGGTGATGACATCCAATGCATAACGGGTGTTACATGTGTGTGACACAAACACGTCAGTCATGTCAGTGTCATGGTGATTTGCAAAGATAACTGTGCAGATGTACTAGATGTCATAGAAATGTATGTGCAGCTGTATCTCTGTACATCTCTGAAACTGTGACCTGTCACCATCATTATGTCTTACAGATAATGCCTCTTACATGCCTTCCAGCCTACAGCCGCCAGGAGGATGATGTCCTCATCCTGTACCTCCATGAGAACTACAAGGTGTTGTTCAGCCATGTGTCATAGCATGCCCAGCAGCAGGATGACCTGTGGCAGGATCTGCGCAGGAGGGTGAACGATGTGGGTGGCCATAACCACACCTACCAGCAGGTGCGCAGACACTGCATGGACCTGATACGGCATGCAAAACAGCGTGCCACTGCAATCGCCAGGGAACAAGGTGGAACAGGTGGTGGGCCACCAACCCAGCCCCACTCATACACACCGAGGAGTTACTGGCCAGTCTGGGGACACCCTCAGAACAGCATCCACAAACACTATCTGCCATTGTGGAGGTGGGTGTCTCCCAACCAATGAGCCTGGTGTTTCCTGGTAAGTCAGTACTGCACATATGGCTACTATATCCCATTTACGTGCATGTGTCACTGTACATTATGTAATGTAGCAACATATGCATGGTATGTGGACACACATGCTGCATACTACAGTATGCTACCCTGTGTATGCACTCATGTGCATACTATATGCTATTGTACAGGCGAATGTGTTAACATGCACAGTGCACCCTGTGGCTGTCATACAGTCATGGATAATGTTCATACTGCTGTCTCACCCCTATACCGGTACCTCTGGCGTGCCGCACAGACATGAGTCCGTTGCAGGTGAGACTGTCATCAGTATCAGGCATGTAAAAGCATAGATCTATTCGCCATGTGGCCAGTTAACACTTGTACACTTGATGTTCGTTCCATTCACGATATACAGGTCGCATCACCCATCATTCACACAGGCCACCCATGTGCAATATATACAAATGAAATGATGCACCGACATGAAACTAGAGTATTTGTCATTGCTACATGTGTGGTCAGCTGTGCATACAACAGTGGAGGTGTTCTACAATGGAGGCATATGTACTATACATTGGAACGACACGTGTGGTACGCAAACAGTACCACACAGTGAGCTGTGATATGGGCAGCCCACAGGAGTCACCATTGTGTCATATGCCCCTGCAATGGGTGCACACATTGTGATGTGCCATCTGACATGTCCCAGACACGTAGTGTATTGGCTGCAATAATATCGCACTATCCCATAACCCATACCCCACATACAACATGTTGTCTGCATAGCCCTGTGGATGGTGACATATCTGACATCTATGGGTGTATGTCATATGGGACAACACAGACAGGTGTGATAGACAGCCATCACACACATTTGTCCAACACGTGCTCACATGGCCATGGGGGGATGGCCAGAGATACGTAGCCACACAGTAGATGTGATGTGTATACACCCTGTTTCACATTGTCCACACATGGTCCAATTATAGCCTTAGTTGACCGATTATACAGTTGATGTGGTACACTGGACATCCTAACAGCCTGTGCACAGCCAGTGGAGGTGTCCATGAAGTCTGCCATATAAGATGTGTTGAACATCACGCCTGTGTCATAGCATGACAGTAGTCACCTCTACAGCTTTCACAGACATTGACACCACATCAGGCCACAGATACTGTACATTTCCCTTGCTGCTGTAGGACATCACCGTTAGCTGTGCACCTCGTGTGTGTGGTACAGCAATGTCATGTTGGACATGGTGAATTGACAAGTCCACTATGTGTGGACATGGTTGCCAGGCAGCTAAGACTCTGTAGTTGTTGTGCAGGGGTGTCATCTGTAGGTCCTCCAGTGACCTGTCACATGACACAGCATGGTTTGGTGTGTACACACCTCAGCATCGTGGGTCACAATCCACAGTTATGTCATGGGTATGCATGCAGTTATGGCTATGCAATGTGTACATATTATGCACTGTATAGCAAAATAGATGCCTCATGATGCCATGCAATGGCACAGTGTTTGTACTTCACACTGTAGAGCAATGTAGACGGCTCACACTACCCTTCCATGCACATGCATATTTGCTAAACATGCATTCTATCTGTAGGGCATACAGACAACACCGCAATGTGATGGCCATTACGATGCTGTACATGTCAGGACACCACTGTGTCAGACATGTATGCATGTTAATGCACATGTCAGCAGATTACATGTCAATGTCACGTCAGCCATGTGTACTGTTATCCTGTTCTGGTCCACATGGTGTATCACGGGGATGCATGCATACTACCATGATTGTGTGAACTGCATGGCTACTGATATGACACCTGCTTGCTGTATTGTGCACCCCAGGGGGTATGCTTACTAACACTATTAATGTCTGAGCTGCATGCCGTCAGCTGTATCACAGGCATGCTGCATGCCGTCTGTCAAATCACATGCATAGTGTGTGTGTGTGTGTCTGTGTCTGTGTGTGTGTGTGTGTGTGTGTGTGTGTGTGTGTGTGTCTGTGTCTATTGGAATTTAGAGTCTTTCTTTGCATTCACAGGTGATGTAGGTGCGTTACCCTCCTGCGGTCCATCTGATGTTAGTGTCCCCACATATACTAGCAGTGATGAACATATGCATGAGGTACAGGCAGGGTTGTCAGGGGCTGAATCTGTGCCAATGTTTGCCATCTCAGC
The DNA here is from genome assembly GCF_019279795.1 of Protopterus annectens. Classification (NCBI taxonomy): domain Eukaryota; kingdom Metazoa; phylum Chordata; order Ceratodontiformes; family Protopteridae; genus Protopterus; species Protopterus annectens. The sequence goes on along the minus strand of NC_056747.1, from coordinate 824,070,571 downwards.
TATGTCCCCCTCTTCCCCACACACAGTTCTGCTGCCAACACATACCGCAACACCAGTGGCCATAGAGGAAGGACAGTCAGCGTCTGTTAGCGTGGAACAGGAATGTATGGTGGCTACAAATGGTGTGTCTCCACACCATGGTGTCAGTGTAATGTCTGCAGATGTGCCACACAGGCATGTGGCTGGTGCTGCTCTGGCAGACATGCACCTGCAGGACAGAGCGCAGCAGCTGATATCACCAGATGCATGTTCCAGACTGTAATGGTGGCACAGGCACGTGCTGAATGGCAGAACAGAGAAGGGCAGAGGCTGCAGAGGGCTGCTATCCGTACCCTAAATGACAACATCTAGGCATTGGCAAATGCTCAACAGTAGATCGCTGATGCTCTGGACAGGCAATTGGGTGACATGGTCGGAATCCTTGACCATGGCATGGCAATCCGCGAGCGTGAGCTGTCTGTGCTGGAACATCTGGTAGGAGTGAGGCGTAGGCCATGTGGACATAGGCCAGCTACACCACCTAGTGCAGGTCGACGTGAGCGTGCTACCTCACATGCCCGCTCCCATAGTGACGGTAGCAGTAGCAGTGCAGCTGGTGCTGCACTGTCCACACCAGGACACAGCAGGCCACTTGGACGTGGCCCTGGATGTTCCCAGCGGGGACACGGTTCCAGTGGACATGTGTCATCGGACAGTAGCCAATCTGTACCTCCGCCTGGTAGTGCTCGTGCAACCCCTGGCAGGCACAGGTCACGTGGCCATGCCCGGACACAGTGAGCTGTACAACCTGGTCTGTACAATCTGGAGCTGTCAATAATACCCCTGTGTAGGCCTCACAAAAGGCAGAACTGTGTGCGCACACAGCAAACACATTTGTAAGGCACCACAACACCCACATGCATACTGAACAGACATGTCCAATCATATCACCGGCCCTTACCCACACACATGATGTCACCCATTGGTGCAGCCTATGCCCCTGGCACACATTATCACCCTGTGCATATGATGAAGCCTGTGCCGCATCCCTGTCATCCACACCATCAGTGCAGGGACATGCTCAAATGGTCTGATGCACAGGGTGAACAGAATAGTGAGATGTGTATATTACATTAGTTGTGTACGACTAGTGAGGGAAGTGTATATTACATTATTTGTGTAAGAATGGTGAGAGACATGTATATTACATTGGTTGTGTACTGTTGACACGCACCAGACATACCATGTAGTACAGGTGTAGCATGCATTGTTATATGTGCACAACCATGTAGTACAGGTGTAGCATGCATTGTTATATGTTCACAGTATGTGTCTCGGTAACAACAGTAACAGCATGTTAGTAACGATGCCCAGGTTCCCTCCTTATGGTCTACTTGCATGTGTCTACAGGTAGCAGTGTTTGCAGTCTCCCATGTGTAACTGTGGAGTACTCACAGGCACGTATGGAAATCTCAGCATGCTATATGTAGCATCAACCGGACAGCTGGAAAGTCTAACATACCACAGATTTCCACACATATACTGATCCAGCAGCCTGTGTGCAGTTTAATAGGCTACAATGGCTAGAGATGTGACATCCATACCAGGTCACATCACAGGTATGTTGACATGGTGCAGGGGTTGTACACAGTGGTCTGGACAATGATAACATTAGAGGCCACTTGATGGCATGAGGCCTCACTGTGTAGCAGTAATACCCTTTCACAGTACAGGAACATGCCCACACTCACGGGGTTGACAACACTATAACAGAGTGTTGAGGTGAGGACACTTGCCTATGTGGTCATCACCTTCACAGTACTATGCACCCACACAATGCAACACAGAGAAGGAACATGTACAGGTAGCCAGTATGGCTGAGACCGATGGCATCAACAGGGTAGTTGACTGCATTACCATGAGGGGTTGGGATCCTGTGTGTTCCGTATGGTAGCATACACCCACACTTCATGCACCAGACAGCCATACATACATACACACACACACACACACACACACACACACACTGTGGAGACCAACTGTCATACACATACGGATAGCTGATGTGTGTGATATACACACCACACCTGCCTACGTCATGCTTTCCACACTGCAGTATGTACAGATGTCTACAACAGTGTACAGGGATGTGTCACAATTGGGATGTATCCCCACCATATGTGGCATATATGGTCACACATGCAAAAACACATGGCAGTACTGTGAATGATACACCTGCTATATGATGATACGTCTGACAGACATACAGCAGTATTGGCCGCATTATGTGTACCAATGCTATGTCCGGCAATTGTGCTGCTATATGCACACGGGAGGATGTAAGTGTTACAGGTGTCGAGTGACGTACAGTCGGTAACACCTGACCGCTGTGTAGGTATTATGTCTTCACCATCAGGTAACAGTAACATAGCGTACTGTTTGCACATGTAATGGTATGATGGCATGTGACACACCTGTGAGCCGTACCCAGCGAACATCCATCTACACACTTGGATCACCACTTTACGTACACACATCCATCCATACCTGATGTACATCCTACCGGACTGTCAGTATGTCACCATATACAGGTGTCAATGATGGGGCTGCATTGCAACTGCATGTTGTAGTTTGGCACAGATGAGTTACTTAAATCAGCTACTGTACATGCATGGCAGCTGCATGCACACTACGGTTTGTACATGTGTGTTGGTCCTACATGCCTGTCATGTAGCCATGTTTGTTTGCATTGCAATCGGTGGACATGTGTGTTGACATACATAACACATGGACTGTTGTATGATATGATGGGTGTCATGGGTAACTAGTACAGAGGGAATGTGTCCTCGGTCAACATTGCTACCTCATGGACTGTTGGCATTCAACAGCCATGGACCCATCTCCCATTTGCGTGCATATGATTGCTGTAGCCACTTGTCTGCATGGAGGACAGCAAAAGCTATGCTATGTACATATGTGTTGTGTGTGTGGTCCATGCACATATCCACTGCAATTACATGTATGACATATCCGAACATGTGTGTTCGTTGGTGTACAGCGACAGTCATCTGTCACAGCTGTGTAAGACCCAGGGCCCCTGTTATGTGTAGAGCCGACCTGGTTATGTACAGTGGTATCATTGCAATGCATAACACATGATGGAACCCTGTCGGTACATGTGTAGTCTGCACAGTTGCTGTACACCTATGTACAGTCCACTGGTCATGTGTCACACGGTGTTGTGTTGATGTATTGCTGGTCCAACGACATGGTGGTGTCTGAAGGCTACATTGTAGACTGCGGTGTGTACCTCTGTGATCTGCACCTGAGACATCTGTGATGGCTCCTTAGTGTGTACTGGTCAATACATGTGAGTGGCCATCATTTACGTGGGGACAGTAATACCATACTGTGCCCTTCCGTGTTTAGTATCCATGTGCATGCAAGATGGCCCTTTGCAACTGCTAAGTGTGTGAGCATGCCCAGTACGCCGTTGTGTATTTGGACACACAGTACATTCCAAACTGTGCCCTTATGTGTTTAGAATCCGTGTGCATGCAAGACGGAACTTTGCAACTGCTAAGTGTGTGAGCATCCCCAGTACGCCATTGTGTAGATGAGCTTGCAGTACATTCCAAACGGACGTGTGATACTAAGCGTGTGGGCTTGGCCAGTGACACCTTGTTCCTCTGTGTATGGGCATGGCCATTGACATCCTGTATAGCGATGGTGGACATCCAGGCAACAAATGTCCATTTTCAACGTCACGATGGATGCGTACATTGAACACACTGGCTGACTGTCTTGCAGGGTGTACTGTCTGTGGCGCGTCCCATATCTATGTAGTGTTGTTGTGGTGCTTCGTAGATATTTAGTTGCCCCGATCACACCACTGCCATGTGTTTGTCTACGTCTACCTTGGGACAGTAATATGCTTTCAGACTGCTCACTCTCTATACATTCCCTATCTGCGTCCTTGCCTTTGCGGAAGATGTAACCCACCTAGAAGTATGCCTGTATGTTCGACTCCCAGCCCTGCCAAGTGTGTGTGTGTGTGTGTGTGTGTGTGTTACCAGCTGCCTGGGTACACGGTAATGCTTTTAGACGCCTCACACCACATACATTTCCTTTCGGCGTCATTGCCTTTAAGGATGATGTCACCCACCTAGAAGTATGCCTCTGGGAGTGCTGTGTTCAGTAATCTCGGTAGCGCATTCTGTAAATGCGTAATGCTGTAGTGTGATAAGGTAGTTAGGTGTATGTTCGACTCCCAGCCCTGCCATGTGTGTGTGTGTGTTACCAGCTGCCTGGGAACATGGTAATGCTTTTAGACGCCTCACACCACATACATTCCCTATCGGCGTCATTGCCTTTAAGGATGATGTCACCCATCTAGAAGTATGCCTCTGGGAGTGCTGTGTTCAGTAATCTCGGTAGCGCATTCTGTAAATGCATATTGCTGTAGTGTGATAAGGTAGTTATGTGTGTGTTCGACTCCCAGCTCTGCCAAGTTTGTGCCTGTATGTGTGTGCGTGTGTTTCCTGCAGCCTGGGGACAAGGTAATACTTTTAGATGCCTCACACCACATACATTCCCTATTGGTGTCTTTGCCTTTACGGATGATGTCACCCACCTAGAAGTATGCCTCTGGGAGTGCTGTGTTCAGTAATCTCAGTAGCGTGTTCTGTAAATGCGTATTGCAGTAGTGTGATAAGGTAGTTAGGTGTATGTTCAACTCCCGGCCCTGCCAAATGTGTGTCTGTGTGTGTGTGTGTGTGTTTCCTGCAGCCTGGGGACATGGTAATACTTTTAGATGCCTCACACCACATACATTCCGTATCGACGTCTTTGCCTTTAAGGATGATGTCACCCACCTAGAAGTATGCCTCTGGGAGTGCTGTGTTCAGTAATCTTGGTAGCGCATTCTGTAAATGCGTATTGCTGTAGTGTGATAAGGTAGTTAGGTCTGTGTTCTAATCCCAATCCTGCCACGTGTGTGTGTGTATGTGTGTGTGAGAGTTTCCCGCTGTATGACAACAGTACATTGCTTTTACACTATTCACTCTCCGTAGAATCCATACGGCGTCTTTGCTTTTGATGCTGATGCCAGCAAGCTGGACATATGCCTGTGTGAATGCTGTGATCTAGTAATCATGGTAGCGCGTTCTGTACATGCGTAATGCCGTAGTGTGATAAGGTAATTAGGTCTGTGTTCTGATCACAACCCTGCCAAGAGTGTGTGTGTGTGTGTATTTCTATTTCTATATATGGATCAGAAGTGAAGCAACAGTCCTGCCAAAAGGTGCTCCTTCCAAACAAAAAAAATCCAGAAGAAAATGGTAAAAGGAGTACCAAACCACGATGGAAATAATGATGAATAAGTCCCAGTAAAATCCAACAGGAAAAGTCTTTATTATAAACCAAAAAGTAAGCGCTTTCGCCTGGGTCCTCCCATGCTTCATCAGACTGTAATGTGTAACATAGATGCAGGAACAGACTAACATGGTGCTGATGCTCAGGGTGGCTTTATAACACTGTATTAATGTTAAAATGTTAACACAAGGTGTGATATCCTTCTAGGTGTATGCAAGCCGGCATGATGCATTGCAGCTATGACCATCAATGTAGTATAGTTTACAGCACTGTTGATTCTGATGATTTATTATCCATCCATGTGCCATTTGACTGACGTGTGTAGTATTGGCAGCATGTGTTTCAGAGTGTGCAGTACGTGTGTGATGTGTGTAGTACAGATTTATACATGCTTACAAACGCGTACACTGGCTTACACAACATTACACGGGCTTCAACATGCTTACACTAGCTTACTCGTTCTTCAGCGAGCGCACACGGGCTGACAAGCGTGCACACATGCTTACTCGGGCTTACAGGCGTGCACAGGCACGAACACACTGTCAGCAGGTTTGCATGAAACATCAGTGATATCCATGGCGTACACCATCAGTTTCCTGACTGTACCTAGGATAAATCATAACACACCTCTTCCACTGATGAGTAACTGACAGCAAACATGTGACACATTGCTCCGATAGGATTACAGTGTTTTATACATGCACACTCATGATGTCACCTATCTTCTACTCTGATAGTCCCCTTAACTTACTATTCCACTGTAGTGGCTTGGCCCATATGGCATGACAAATTGTGATTCACTATCCTCAGCCTCAGTTGCATCGGATTGCCTACTAATGCTTGGTTACATCTCTGACAGAGTGCTTCCACACATAACAACCAGTACTCAGTAGCCATCTTGTCTTCAGCTTGCCATTCACCTGCATGGCGAACTAGCTGTTAACGATAATTACAATGTCTATGTGTATTTTAAATATTTCTCTTGTTTTAAAAGTGCAGCATGTTTTTGCGCCGCTGCGCTACACTTACACACCGGAGATCGGGGGAGGACAAATAGAGTTTTATTAATTTACAATGGAAAAATATGCCACTGGCCTTATATTTGGCCATTGGCATGTTTCTTCAACTGAATTTATCCTTTATTTGCAGCTGACATTGCTCCGTTTAGCTACTTGCAGAATGTAACTCGGTTAACATTCAAGTACATTTCTGCACATAACTCTACTCTTGCACTGACAGCTTACTGTTACATGTATCGCAGATTTACATCATTTGCATAGCTTTCACCTACAAATGGGGTAATTTGCATATCCTAACATTGTCCGTGCAACGTTCGGTTTAGGGGTTGTCTTACACGTCCCTACAGGATATTGCTGAATAGTTCGGCAGACATCTTGCTTTGTTCTACACTTCCTCTACTTGTACACGCCAGCCAAGGCTCCATGACCCCTGGCCTAAGCTTTGCTCTGTGCTAATATGTCTATTTGTGGTTTATGCATGGCTGTAGGTATGGTTTGACCTGCTACGTCTGACATTTCTACAAAGCAGCTCCCACCTTCATCATTTGTAACGGTGACAGCCCTATAGGTACTATATATACAGCTGTAACATTTGACATGTCAACGCATACCTGCAGTCAATACTGAACTGACTACTTCAGCACTTTTCATACCTCCAGAGTTTTCTTGTAGTAGTATAGTCGATAATACTGTTTCCTATCACATGTATCTGTTTCTGATACAAGATATGTCATTGTATTATACCACTACACACAAGAAGAAATCACAGGCCAGATGCCATTACATTCCTTTTGCAAGACACACCCGCCAAGAGTGTTGTGTTCCTCACAAAAGCAACAGGTGCTAATCAAAACATATTATGCTATCATCTACCTTTTGTGTTCGCCAGTATTTGCGATGTCCATCAGTGGCAGAACTCACATGCGAGTGTGGGAGACTGGACACTGTATCGGGGACACTGCATAACACCCTGAGGACACTATTAACCTTCCACATTGACTATCACAGGGCATAAGTATTCATTCACATTTATCGAGGTACATGCTTTTGACTTATACATGTTTTGTCATTTGTCATCCCGTCTTTCTTCACACCTGTCCACCTGATATCACTAGTTCTGTACATTTATGTAGGGCAGGGCTACCTTCATACCTCTCAACTGTACACATGTTGGGTAAATGTCCTGAACTTAGACTTATAATGTTGTTCCTTCTTTGTTATTATTGTGCCCTTCTGGTAGATTAGTGGCAGGTCATTAAGGACTGTGAGGTTAGATAATAATGACAGACATTAGTAGTTTATAACTAATAACCCTCAAAACATTCATACTAATGAATTATCCATTATTCTATCAATGTTCTAACTTTGTCAGAGGAATATTTCACATAGTCCCTATTTGTACTTATTTAAATATGCCTTTGTCCAGATGTCTTATTCTGTAAGGTTGAGAGGTATGGTCACCATCTTATTCGTACGCATGTATGTCCATGATAATCGCTTACATGACACTGATATTAGTCCCTACGTCTTTCCCCAATGGTTTACACAATATCCAGTAGATGGGCTCTTCATTTTTGGAAGGTATAGGCATGTGCTATACCCACATAGGAATATTAATCACTCCCATGGGGCGGACCTAATAAATCTGTGCCAACCAACACCTGTGAACCTAGGCCCATTCTTGCATACCCATGGTTCTCATATCTGACAGTAGTCATAAGACATATTTAATGTGAGCGATAATAAAGTATGAAGATACTTCTAAGCACTATCTACTCTCCGCGTATCAGGACATATGTCATACATTCTGTCAACCCAAGTGTTATTACCCTTGCACAAGCTACTGTTGCATGTACAGCTATATTGTAGCTGCGGATGTGACTTCCTTTGCGTCGATTATTACTGGCCGTTGCTTGTAGACAACACTTTTTGGAGTCCTGCGAAGGACACCTATATCCATGTTTAAATAGTAGAACTTGCAGATTTGGCACACTGGTACTTTCCGGGCAATGGTTTGGAAAGCAGCAGTGTATTTACCTTTCTTGCATGTCTGTATGTCTATCCATAATAGCTATGATGTAGCCTATTTATGTACATGTGTTATATCTACAAGGACAAATGTTTCTGTGTTTGTTATGTATATATCGATTAATGTAATGGTGTGTGTGTGTGTGTGTGTGTGTGTGTGTGTGTGTGTATGTGTATATATATATATATATATATATATATATATATATATATGTATGTGTATATATATATATATATATATATATATATATCTGTACATTCTTTCTTTCATATATTTATTTAGTTTAAGTCTGTGGATATATATCTATACACAAATATATATATCCATATATAGATATATAAATAAACGTGTAGAAAACAGCATTAATTTGCTATGCTGTGAGCGGATTACACACGCGCAGGCGTACTTGCATATCCTTATTGTGGGTTACATATGTTTACTAAGTCTTTGTGCTTACGTGGGCTTTCTTAATTGTGACGGTACCAGTACAATATCTGTAATCCGGTTAAAGGACATATGCGAAACACACATTCACCTTTACATATTTAAATGTCTTTACAGCACACACGCATTCATTAACTCATATGTGCTGAAGTCGTAGTTGACCCGGGACTGCATTCACATTGGCCGGATGCTGTAACCACTATACTATTGGTGTTCTGACTCATTTATATGCATACCCATAGTACGTAGCTACATTAATGTACGCCTCACCGCTTCACTTACAACACAGGCATCCATTCTCCTGCTGGGAAAAACGCTGTACTACATATTACACATTCCCTGTTCCCTACTGCTCTGGACCCAAGCTGTGTATTTAATCACTCCAAGGATATGCAGAACTCCAAGGCTTATAGTCCTGGCACATACAGATCTTTAATTGTCAGGGTGTTCCTGTGGTGATCTGGGTTTAGGCTTGTCCGCCTGGTGAAAGGAACTGCCCTGACCGAGTTCAAATGTCAGACGAAGCACATGGACAGCATTTGTCCATTTTATAGAGGTTTACCTGTGTTTACAGACACAGGTCTTTCAGCACCTGTCAGCAGCTTTTTATGTTGGCAATACTTAATATGGGTGGGGGTGGTTACAATACATAATCCACGGTGAGGGCTGTTCCCATTCACATTTGACTATTTCCAGTATGCATTCATACGAGGATTATTATTTTGGACATGAATTAACTACAGGTATGCAGTGCTACAGTAAACAAATGTGAAGGTTTGTTACTGTAAATATGTATGGACCTCTGTAATACACTGTTGTTTTCTGGCAAATCAGTAGCTAGTCATTAAAGACTGAAGTCAGAACATAATGACAGACACTTGTGTTTCAGACTTCATACTCTTCAGGAAATTAATGCCAATGTACAAACTGTTATTCTATCAACTTTCTCAGTTTCTTTACAAATTGTCCATACTTTTGGACCTTTGTCCCACTTTTATTCACGGCTTTGTCCAGATATCTTGCTTTCAGAGGTTGACAGGTATATGTTTATTCACAGCTTTGTCCAGATATCTTGCTCTCAGAGGCTGACAGGTATACTTTTATTCACAGCTTTGTCCAGATATCTTGCTCTCAGAGGTTGACAGGTATGGTCGGTCACACCTACACACACATTAAGTGTCCCTCACACAGTAGATCAGGATTATCCTGTTTACGTCAGTGCCTTCATCACCCTTATACCATTTGCCACTATGCGAATGTGTGCAATATATTTCTGCTTATTCGTGTCTGGACACGTGCGTCACGGGCAAGTGTTTGATCCTGGGTATTAGGTTATGCATGACCACTTAGGGCTGGACAGTGTCATACACCTCTAATGCACATTCCAACTTCTATCCAGATATCTACAGGACTGGACTTTGTGTCTTCCATTCTAATGTTTACACAGGTTACGTATCCCATGAGGGATATCCAAAAATTGTACCGATCCACAACAAGAGGTATACCGAACATCGTTTTGGAGTTACGAAAATGTGCTGAGGTCATGTGCAATCCTGCAACCGCTTAGGGTGACACTACCTACTACATATGCATAGTGGTCACTATGTGTAGCTGTGGCTGCACCACACCAGTAGGCCAAGTACGGCTAGATTTGGTGGACGTTCAGGTACGGGAGCGGGTTGTGTGATGTGGAGGGGACGCTGGGTAGTCCATTATGCATCCAGGTGTGTTGCATTTGTTATGGCCAGTTCCATCCAGGTGTGTTGCATTTGTTATGGCCAGTTCCATCCAGGTGTGTTGCATTTGTTATGGCCAGTTCCATCAGGACCAATCTGTGGGTATGTGCCGGTGACATATCTATACATTTGTATCGTACATTTCAATATTCATCTGTTTGTGGGATTGTGTTCTACAGTATGGCCTGTCTGGTTGTATTGCAGCTGTTTATACATGTGTTTGTGTTTCTTTCAGCTTCACCCGCTGCTCCCTCATACACCTCTGGTTCACCTATTCTGCATACGACACAGTATCGCCTTGGAGGATTGTACCATTACCCATCCACCTCACACACACAGATTCCTCACACCCATACATCTGTGCTTTGGTTGTTGGCCCATGACACGGCCAGAGTAACACATTGAATACCCTACATGTGTCTGGTACCTGTATGGTTGTGTGGACTACCCTGCCATGGTTGCTTTCCACATGCTATACCTCACGCACATAGGTACACGCCCATACTTCTCTTTTATTACATGTTTGGTATACCCGGGTACTACCCGTTCGACTGTGACACATCCTGACAAGTTCGGCTTGTACCGCTGACTTCCGGATTTTGTACTGTTGTACTCATTGGTAGGATGCCACCTTTTCCTATGTCCAGGATGGTATATATTCCATACACATATCCGACTGTAGTGGACAACACCTACCCACAGTCGACGGTAGGGTTGCCACCTTTTCAATTGGCCAAAGTGGGACATTTTTGGTACACACATCACATTTTACAGGCCAACACATACCCACGGTCAGTACACAGGATAGAACTTAGACTTCTTGCCTATATCAAAGTTTATTCTTGTAGCAGTTCAGTTGCTTATTCTGTTTCTTATAACATTTATGTAATTTAGATACAGAAAACCTGTTTAATGCAACTATTACATAACATATAGGGAATAATTTTGTCCTATAATCTCAGGACATTTGCCATTGTTACAGGTTTTTGTCGGGACACAACTGCCCAAGGAGGGACTGTCACTCGCAAAGTGGGACAGGTGGTAATCCTAGTCGACAGTACGGATAATACTATTCCTTTCAGCCTACATGTGTTCTTATTGTTGTGGCTGTTTACATGCTCCTTCTGTTTCGTTTACATGCTTATTCTATTTCCTATCACATTTGGTATGTGAAATACAGACATACCTTTTGTATGTGACTATTACATGCCTTGTGGGATATAATTCAGACATACAGTCACTAGATATCTACATTTCTCGTGTATTTTGTTATGGACACATCTGCCCAGCTGTGTACCCTCCCTCACATTATGGGTCAGCTGGTGACCCTCACCATTGGGCTGGACGTACCTACTGGCGGATCGCTAACATATGATGCGTTTCACTTCCACTTGGTATGGCTATCTACACTGCGTTGGACTACGGCCACACAGTCTTCAAGTCATTTGTTCGCGGGATAGGGACCCATTATTCCCTACCGTGCATTTCTGTTTGCTTCATCACTTTGTGTTCGCAGGTACTTTCTTGCATGCTTTGCATACGTTTCAGTATCCAGGGACATTGACGTGGTTACTATCTTGCAACCTGTTATATGCAAGCATTTTAGGTTGCACATCGACAGCTGCCATTTCCACGCCTCCGTGCGGCACTTCGACACGCCCTATGCACTCACGCTCCTTTCCTGTGCATGTGGCTGTTGGCGGCGCGCCTTCATTACTATGCATTTGGCGCTACTGCACCATCCTCACGCCGCACGGTCGGTGCAAGCCTAACGCCGGCCTTGCGCCGAGCTTCATGAATCCCGGGGCATGTCTTCATGTTTGCCCCCCCCCCCCCCAATGAGAGCATTTAGGGTTAAAAAAATTGAACTAAGTAAAAAATTGTTATTGTGATGATGGCAGGTGTGAATTATGTAGGACTTCATGGTAAGATAAAAAAAAAAATTTTTCAGTTTTTGCTCTTGCTAATCCTTTAAATATTCCTTTTCTACTACATTATGCTACAATTTCCATTCATAGATATCTATAAACCTTCCTCTTCCAGTGATTCTCTTTATAATTTATAACTGTGGTCATTTAAAGGAAGGGTGTGAGCGAGCAAGTGTGCGTGTGTCTGTATGTATGTATGTATGTATATATATATATATATATATATATATATATATATATATATATATATATATATATGCATGCATACATATATGTGCTTGTATTTCTTTAAAGTTGAAAATATATTTCATTTCTTTTGCCTACTTCACTTCAGTATGCACTTGCAAATAATCCCTGTATGACACTAGTTGTGGAAACCTTCTCAATTTAACAGCGCAGCCTAGAACTGGGTTCACAGGCTTTTGCACAAATTTTTAAGGAATTCCAGTGTATTATTATTGCACTGGATATATTCAGCGAGAAGTGTCACTTAGCTCTAAATATCCCCATTTTTTTTGGCAGTGAAAGTAAATTGTGCAACTGCAGGGGTAAGAAAGGTATACACAGTCTTAAAAATCAGCATATTAAGAGAAGGAGAGTGTGGGTGTGCAGGAGGCTTGCTCCCCACAAAAATGATTTCTTGTGTGTATGTCTAGTGAAACTGACATGGAGTGTATCAAATTTTTTTACTGTTTCTTAGTTTGACTGCTGCAAATTGCTTACTTACTATGGATCTGATGTCTCATTGTTTTCAGGCTTCACATATTTTTTTTTGTTTTTATTTAACATGTATAATTAAAAAGAAAATGAAATTGGTGTCTAAGCATCTCCAAGGACTACGTGTCAAGTTCTGAAAACATTGTCTTAATGTACTTCTTATTTTAACATCATCTGCTCCTCTTAGAAATAATTGCTATACTACCAGTACCCTTTATTTCACCAGCTTCCTTTTGCCTCACTTTCTTATGAAAGCAAACCTTTGTCAGCTCCAGCTGTTGCTTGTGTAGTGTAGCTTCATGATGTGATGCTGTTCCCAGCAACAGCTAGCCTACCAGGCTTTCTTCAGTTGTTTGTATTAAAAGACACTTGCTCTGTAGCTGCCATTTCACATAACTTCTTACTCTATTTCCCATGGTCCCTGCTTCAGTTAAAATACTTCTTTTCACTTAGAATGCCTGGTAAAGTTCCTTCAAGCACATTCTCACAGTTAGCAGTAGATTCTTAAGGAAGGTGCTGTCTTCCTCACCCTCCTCCTCTTCCTCTGGCCACAAAATGTTCTTACCATCTGCCCATCTGATTTTGAGCTGATGTGTATGTACACATATATTGACTTTTACAAAAGATTACACTTTTTAATAAGCACGTTCTGTCATTCAGCTAGCAGTGCACTAGATAGTGATCCATAGAGATACCAAACTGAATTGTTAGTGGTTTTGTGGAAACATCTTCTGGGGAAAAATACCATACCCTCAGATGCCATGTATACCTTTGGGATTTAACAGCAGGAATTCAGAGTTCTGTAAATTTATGCAATGTACAAGCCAAACAAAACAACATTTCTAAAAGAAACAAGGATATATTAGTATATTTGTTGAACTGCATAAGACTTTCTTTGTGATGACATATTTTGTTTCCAGGTTGGGGAGAGGGATGAATAACAATTCCATATATGCAGAAAATTGCTCAGAAAGTTCACGTGCTTTGGTATGGAAACTGTGTGAAAATATAGACTTCCAGTTTATCTTGTAATAAATATGATTTTGTACTCTCACAGAGACAGACACACAAAAGATCTAAGGTCACGAACAGAAGGGAAAAAATACTCTGTGTGTGTGAGGGAGGTTGATTGTTTCTTTCATGAAAGTAAAGCACAAATTGAAAGATATTTTGATGAATTTCTGCTTTTAATCTGAATGGATGTGTATATTTGCAGTGCAAACCAAGAATCTGAACTGTATTTTAGGGATTCTGCTTTTAGCATGTAGAAAATAGTGTACATTGCAATAAATTTGGTCAGCGTGATGCTTTATCTTCCAGGGTGTTGAAGGAAGGGTTATTTATGACACCAATGGATTTTCCACTAGAGCTATACATGGGTGTTTGTATTCTAAGAGGTGTTTGACACTTATAAAAAAATCATTCAGACCCTTGAGTTAGTTTAAGGATTCGATACAATATGTTGGCCAGACGTTTAGCCAAGGTTGTGCCATCACAGAGAAAGATGCATACTGTATTTGCATAAAAAAATAATTTTGCCCATCTCCAAGGCAGCAATGACTACTGAGATAAGAGTAAATGGATATATATGCGATGCAGGGGGGGGTGAGACTTTTTCCTCATCCAGACTACTTGCTGTAAACATATTAGCCTTCTTATCAATGCAAGTTTTATGTATGATCTATTCAGACGTGTTATCAGTCAAAACAGCCACACTTATACCTTTGTAAATATGTAACCGTAGATTGGTGATTCTTCTGAAATTATACTAAGTCGCTCTCTTGACTTTTTTTTTTATAAAATGTACTAACTGGGTAAGCTCACTGGACACAGTAGGTCCTTTTCAGGAGTGACCGAGGCCATTTTTGTAGCCAAACTGCTTTGATTTTCTTTTCCTTTTTGACTCACCCTATATTTGCCTTGCTTTCCTTTACTATAATTTCTAAAGGTTCTTGCCACTTTTGCAGGGAATTTATTTTCATTAGTTGCTACTAACTCAGGTATTTACCTTCAAGTTCGGGCTCTCTGGTTGAGTATTTCTGATATATGTTCTCTTGTGTCTCCTAGCCTCTTTCCGTATGTTTTCTTACGATAACTTTTTCCAGATGTCTGAAAAATATTCTGTCACATTTTTAAAGGGAGTGTTTCCTCCTGCTGTTTATTTTGATATATCTAGCACACCTTGAGAATGTATGCCATGTAGCAAGTCAGTGCGGATCCATTTGAGGCTTAGGGTACCTCTCCTTCAGCAAAGACAAGATATAGAACAAGCTGGGCCCATTTTCTCTATCCACTTTTGTAAGCTTCTGTAACATAGATTTTAAGTTTTATTAAAATGATCAACTAACCCATCTTTCTCATGGTGGTATACAGACATCCATAACTGGTTATTTAAAAAAAACGAACAAAGTTAAAAAGTGTATACATCACCCTGGACAATGAATTGTGTTCTCTGATTGGTAAGAATTTATCAGGGAATTTCTATGCAGTAGAAAAGCATTACAAATTATTTTGCTATGGCTTTTAACTTGACTCTTCATAGGCTTACTGCCTCCAGAAATTTTCCTTATCAGTCAGTAACTATTGGTATACACTCATGGTCTTCACAATGACTCTTCGTAGGGGTACTGCCTCAGAAACTGTTGTTGCAGTGATTCCCAGTGAACATATGGATGTCCCTTGTTTGGTTTTGGCAAATGGAACCACAATGTCCATTGCTGTCTTCACAACAAACATTCACAGTGGATAAAGCTGTCAAAGGGTTCTTAAAGTCTAGTGATGTCATTGGATGCTGTGAGGAGGCCAGACACAAGTTTTCTGTGACCTTCATAATACAAGACCAGTAAACTCTAGCTAAATCCTAACTTTTGTTTTATCCATCGCTAAATGACCACCCAAAATGTGGCTAAGTCGGCTTTATTACATGCATTCTAAATTGTCTTGGAAATAACATCTGGCTTATTATCAGTTCCCCATTTTTGGTTACCCTGTAGAGCAGGTCATTTCTTAGTTCAAAGTAGAGGTTATATAGTCAGGCTGCTCTGTTTCTTTGGTTCCCAGTCTGTTCTACCTTCTCTTGCTCTACTTAGGGCATTGTATTCCCACTGAGCCTCCTTAAAACTTAGCTTATTTGTAAAGCAGACAAGTAAGTATTCCTTTCATCAGTATTTTGACTTGAAGTAGAGAGCATGGTCTCTTTCCAACAAATACAGATACAGGATTTTCCTCTTTTCCTTGTACGGGATTGGGAGATTGAAGAAGGGCACCAGGAAGAGCTGATGGTCAGCTGTGAGAGGAGGTAAAGTAAGTATTGCAGGGGTACAACTCACTGCAAAAAATACTTTTTGAATTCAATTATAAACTGTGTTTTGTGACAAACTGTCACTCCATTGAGATAATCCATTTTGCCTAGTGCAGATCATCATAGGTTCCGTATAGCAATTTGCCTTTTGCATGTGCACTAGCATTGTACCTTTCATGAATCATACTATCGTATCACTAGCACTACTGCATTGCACAGATTGGCAGAACATATCTATAGTTTGAATTGTAAAACCTTCACTTATACCTCAGTATATTTAACTTAAGTTTGGCTGAAAGCAGCAGACAGATTTCTAAAAGTTATGGTATGCAGAAAAGTGCAGTTTTTCACAGTCCGGAATCCCCCGCATGCCTTTGTTAAAGCACAAATTCATAACTCAGAAAATTGCACACTAAAACAAGAAACATCTTACATTTGTTTTGCAGGGGCTAAACCCCCTTGCTTCTAACCATTTTTTTATGTTTTAACTTGATACACATGCAACTTCAGAGAAATTCAGAGGTTTGTTTACAAGCAAAAGCAAACATCGTACTCTATTCTATAAAGTTGCACAGCAACACAGGATAAGAGTATATTCATTAACAAGATGGTAGAGGGAGGGTTATTTCTGTGCAGAAACATTAAGTAAGGTGCCTTATATTGAATTTGATATGCTGATGTTATGCTTCTTTTATTTGTGTAAGTTTTGTATCATAACATAAAACAGTAAAACGGATTTTCTGACCATAGGTATTTGGTGTACACAGTTTCTCAGCACAGCTGTTTTTATACTTTAGATTTGATAAGCAAAGAATGGCATTAATATTGCTGAGGACCCTCTGCAGACTGCATCCAGGAATACCGTACTCAACAAATATGTATGACTATAAAATATAGAGGAGTGTTTGTGTACTTTGTTAAAGGATTGTTACTCACATTGACACAGTCTTCATACCTTGTGATTCTGAAGTCCATTGCTGTTCAGCTTTGGCTGTTTTAATGAACAGTCTTTTATTTTGACATTGTTATTATACTCAGCCAGGTCAGAAATTAGGTATCCATCTTACTTATGTTTTGTTTACCTTTTACCTACAAGCCATCTGAATGGCTTTTATCAGATTTCCTGTGCTTCCCAAACCTGTTATAAATCCTCTGTCACCTCTTCATGGTTTTACAGGTCATCTCATAGAGTGAGCAGTTTAGAATAAATTGAAAGTTTGTTCTGATAACCTGCACTGCTAGTTCTGAAAACTCTGTCCAGGCTACCAAAGAGCTGGCTGACTTACTTTGCTGTGGAATTCATGTTGCTGCTATTGAGCAGACATTGCATGTTTTTGCATAACGGACATGGTATGCATCCAGAGCTAATGTATTCTGCCTTGAGGACAGCACTGTAAATCAGTTTTACTGTTATTTTACTCTTATATGATTGCTGCATGGTTATTGAAAGAAACAGGAATGAACTGGCCAATAACTAATTGCTTATTGTAGGAGTTACTGCAAACACAATATTTTTCTGTTTAAAATGTCTAATCTAAGCATCAGGTAGATGCTGGCTAATATAAAGAAACGAGGTTCTGACTTTCTGTTTAGTAGCTGGTTTACTCTCTTCAGTACAGTGACTCACAGTGACCTTCGGTTACTGAAAGACCAACAAGAAAAGGCAAGGCCAAGCATCTTCAGTGGGTTTGGCATCTGTGGGAGATATTCTGTGGCAGGAGATGTTCACTAAAGAATGAGACTTTAAGACGTCATCAGTTTTACATTCTATGATACAGAATAACACTGGATGACAGTCATTGCACAGTGAGGCCTTTTTCAGCCATGATGACAGTCACAGTTTTCTAGTTTTGGAGCTTGTTTTCAAACAGCCCTTAGAGGTTCTGTTACACACAAATGGAGAGCAAATGAGTAAGCGTGCCCTAACACACACACACACACACACACACACACACACACACACACACACACACACACACCTGTGTATCCAAATCTCTTAACTGTCTTTGGTTTAGCAGAATGTCTTCCCCATAAAATGTGTGTTCTTTTGCAAATTTTTCAGGATTGCAGTCAGTAATTAACGACGGACATTTACATTTTAAGCCTCATGTCCTTCAGGAAAATCTGTGCTAATGAAAACGTTTTATTTTAGCAACTTCTAGGTATACAAGAGTAGTTTTTAAAATCTATCCCTGATTTTGGACCTTTGTTCTTGATTCTTATGTGAGGAGGTTGAGAGATGTGTGTGTGTGTTATATATTTTAAAAATGAAATAAAATATGTAATGTTCGTGCACACGTTCTCATAATGTAATAAAATGACGAATTATTTAATAGTTGACATTAAAATCATATCTTTGTGCATAGTTCTCTCTTTTTTGCTGTCCCTTATGTACCATTCTTGTTTAAGTTATGCCTTTCTGTGGATGTAATATGTTTGATGCAGTAAAGCAGTACACCTCATAGCCAATGCTGTATACTGGAGATAAATATGTTTGCTGGTGTCCAGATTAATGCATTTGAACACTGCACACCCTGATCACTATTAATTATAGCATGGTAGTAAAGCAAACAGTGTTCTTGGATTGGCTAAAATCCTGCCCCTCAAAACTGAATTTGCATGCCTTTGGTAAAATTGTGTTTGCTTGCTTATATCCTCAACATAAAGTGGGGTATAGCTCTCAACTGTCCAGATTTTTACCTCATATTTTTTGGTCTGTTCCTTATAAAATTTGTGGGTTTCTGACAAATCACAGAGGATTCAAATCACTAAATAATGACAGATGTTTGGGTTTCAGACTTCATGTCCTTCAGAAAAAGTTTGCTAATAAGAAGCCTTTTATTCTAGCAGCTTTCTAAGTTAAGAAGAGCAATATTTAACATGTGGCCCTATTTTTGGGTCTTTGTTCCCCATTATGTTTACTATGTCCAGATTTCTTGTGCTAAGAGTTTGAGAGGCACTCTACTAACCAATCAAAAGCATACAACTGTAAGTAAAAATGTAATAGCAAGATGATGAGCAGTCCAGTGTATGTTATCAGGATGTGTGCATTAGGACTTACCTAGTTACTGCATATTAAAAAATAAGATGAAGAATATGATAAGCAGGGCTTGAGAGTGTTCAGAGAGTCCCTACTTTAGGTCATGTTTTATCAGAAGCAGGTGGGAAGAATTTAGTGCAGAACACATGAGAAAGTATTCAGATTTTGCTACTCTCACCTTGATAACCCGTTATTAGATATAAATAATGGGATTTATTAATTTTCCTTTAGGGTGGAATGTGCTTGCTCATTTTTCCTTCCAGAAATCTTGGACTGTCTTTGCAGCTAATGAAAAAATAATGTAAATAAAATAGAATGCATCTGTTTGATAAAATCAGGCCACTTAAAATGTGAAATGCAGTATATTGCAGGTAAAATATACTAGTGGAATCAGGTTGCATGGAATTAATTTATGGTCAAAGCTGAATTATTGTTATTGAAAAAGTCAGATTAAATTGACATATTACACAGAATGGGAACTTTCTTTTCTTGTACTACTTACTGTTATTTTGTTTTCTTCATAATGTAAAATATATATTTTTTCAAATAATTATACATTGCAAGCCGCAAATTTCAGTTGATGAATGCACAGTCATTAAAGAGCATAGCAGCACTCTAATACTGTCAGCAAAAAATGTTTCTGGCCAGTATTCATAGTCATTTGCACAAATGCAATAGCAGTATTTCTGATGTTTACAAATGAGAGTAGCAAAGGCAAGATTCATAGAGGCCATTTATGCTAATGAAAAATGCCTTGAGAATAATGAGATGCAAATAAGAAATTTTGTGAAACAGCATTTGCTAATGAGGTGTTCATACAATGCATAGTCCAATATCCATGTGGTACGCACATCCCTTTTTAAAAGTGGAGCTTTACCATTCATATACGAGTTTAAGTCCACGAACTTGCCCACAGGGGTCCCTTCAGTAGTTTGCTCAAGTATGCACAACCACTTCACAGACATACAAGTGCAGTATTTCTCCCAGTAGTAACCCCTTCAGTAATTTGTCTAAATATGCACAAACACTAAAATGCGATCACTTCAACAGATTGTCCAAGTATGCTCAAGCAACAAAATGAAAAATTTCTCAATACAGTCCCTTCAGTAGTATGTCCAGCACAGGCACCAAAATGAAACTCTTCCTCACCAATCCTTTCAGCAGTTTGTCAAAGCATGCAGAAGTAAGAAAATGAAACATTTCCACAAGTGCTGCCTTTAGTTGTATGTCCAAGTATGTGCAAGCACCAAAAGGAAACATTCCGCCACTGATCCCTTCAGTATGATGTGAAGTATGAAAAAGCACCATATTGAAACATATCCCCATCGATCCTTTCAGTTGTTTGTACAAGTATGCACAAGCACTAAAATGAAACCTAAAACCTCCAATCCCTTCAGCAGTTTGCCCAAGAATGCACAAACCCCAAAGTGAAACATTCTCCCAATCCCTTCAGGAGTATGTCTAAGTATGCATAAGCATGTCAGTGACTCCAAATGAAACATTTCCCCCAATGACCCCTTCACTAGTCTCCCCATGTCTGCACAAGCACATCCCAAACTCCAAATGAAACATTTTCCCTTTCCCTCACAACTCCATATTCTCATGTTAAATTGCTGCTTACTGATTTAAGTTCATGGCTATTTATATGTATGGGTATGTAAATGAGCTCATTTTGGATTAATCTTTATGAATCCTACTGGTACGCAAATGTGTAATACCCTTCTGTGTGTACTAGCTGCCCTTTTAACACTTACGTCTTAAGCATATTAGTTTATGCAATAGGGAAGCATGTTTATAAATAGGCCTCCAGATTCACAAAGTCATCTGGAAAGTCTCTGATTTGCATAACCATTTAATGCCACTCTTTGCGGCCTCTGCACACGTTTTAGTTCATTTTGAGTACTTAAAAACTTTACTTTTGCTTTTTCATGCAAGTTTTATTTATTTATTTTTTTGTAATATGGAATATATAGTCAATGCTGCTGTACTTTTAAGCAGTCGTACAGAATTAGACTAACTTTCCACTGGAAGGTGGTTTATACAAAGTACTCTCACTTAACTGTTTGTTATTGCTCATAGGTTCATAGGTTAGTACTAGGCTATCGGCCCTAGGGCCTATACAAGCCTAGCCATAACAATTCCCTGGCTATTTCTTCCCACACTATTCTGTTCTACTAATCCCAAAAGTGGGTAAATCCTTTGGAAGGACTGCCTTTGTATAGAAAGTTTTAACTAGCAAATCACTCCAGTATACAGTGCTGTTTTACACAATGCTTTGTGCAGTGAACATAATACCATTTGTAGAAAATCAGAAGATTTTAGCATCAAATGTTGGACTCCACTTAGGAAGGTTTCTTGTTAAATCTTCTGTTCATTGCTCTAAACAAAAGAAGCTGATGTGTAGCTGATACCTAGCCTTGAGTTACATGAACTCCTACTTTGCTGTAGACAGCAATGACAAATGCCAGCAGCAAAGATGTTGATGAATATTATAGCATATTTTTATGACATGAAAACAGGGTTATTCCAGACGGCTCAAGTGAAGTTTGGGATCCCACCTGTGACCCAGAGGGTGGCAGGACTAACAGGAAACAAGAGTATAAAGGATTAGTCTGGATAAAATCACTTTAGCTAGCTGATCTAGTGGACCCTCTTTCTCTGATACCCTCCCTGTGGGAGGAATAAAGCCACTTTGTTGATCTTTCCAGTAGTTTATTCACTTAAACAGGTAGATGGATGAGTGTTCTTGTTCTAATATTCAGTTAAGCAGGTAGATGGAGGAGTGTTCTTGTTCTAATATTCAATAATTACAACAAGAACACTAGTCCATCTATCTTTAAACTATTGGTAACTTCAATAAGGTGTCTTTATTTCTCCCACAGGGCGGGTATCAGAGAGGGAGTCTCCTAGACCTGCTAGCGAAAGTGATTTTATCAGGACTAATCCTTTATACTCTGTTTCATATTTTTATGATATCATATAATGTATTCTTTGTTATAGTTGATTTCAGATAGTCTTGAACATGCTTGATTACTTATTCAGTATAATTAAATACTGATGCCATTCACAATGCTTAGAACTGTGCTTTGTTATGGAGTGGTTCATCTGATTCTAAGGTTACTGGAGATCAAAAGTACTGTACCAGGATTTTCTTTTAACTTATTTGATTTTTGTAGTATTAGTCTGTGTATTTTTATGACAAGTGTAAATGTGGGATAATATTTAATATCCCATATTTTGCTTGTGTAACAAATGAAGTAAAGTAAGTATTTATTTTCTGTTTGTTAACTGGGTAAATAGACTTGGCTGAAGACCCTTTTCTTTTTTTTACCCAGGCTAGAAATGGCAAAACATATAGTTGTAAAATTAAAACATATACATTCATAGTTAACACATACAGTCATACAGTAAATTAATATTACAAAATTTGTAAAACAGAGAAAGGCCGTAGACATTCCAGCAATAAAAGTAAGAGTGAAATAAGAATGTTGTATAAGCAGTTACAATGGCTCCCTGTTGGAAATGCCGAGTGCCAGCAAGCCAAAAAAAAAAGACGGAAAATCTAGGAAAAGAGTGAATCTCAAAGATCAATCTTCTCCTTTAAACTTCTTTTTTTCCAGGAGGCAGGCCCTCCTGCACCTCCTGGTGCTGGGGGCAAGCCAGCCACACCTCCAGAACATGTATATACCATAATAGAACTGATATTGTAAAAACAAAAAAGCTGTAAGCAACAAATAATCAACAGAAGCATAGTAGAACACATTCAAATAATACATAGACACAAATGCAAAAGGATAGTAAAAGATATACAAGGACATTGAAGTCATACCTCTCAACCTCCTAGAGCAAGAAATCTGGGCAAAGGCACAAATAATGGGGGGTTCAAAAGCCCAAAAATAGGGACACTTTTAAATATTGCTCCAACAAACTTAGAAAGTTGATAGACTAAAAGGTTTTGTATTAGCATGAATTTTTCTGAAGGATATGAAATCTGAAACTCAAATGTGTGACATTATTTTCTGACTTCAATCATCAATGATTTGCCAGAAAACCACAGTTTTATGAGAAACAGACCAAAAATATGAGGCAAAAATCTGGACATTCTGTGAAAATCTGGACAGTTGAGAGGTATGACTGAAGTAAAGGGAAAGACTGACAGTTACATGTTCCAAAGGATTTTACCGGATGGCATTACTGATGTCTAACAACATACTTTTGAAGGAAAAATGGTGTATGTGAACTGATGAGCAAGTAAATAGTAAGAAATAGACTTAAATGAAACAGTCTTGAGTAGGCGGTAATAAGAAAGAAAGTGATGTTAACATCCAGGGAAAAATTTATATTTAAGTAATGTCCCCATTTTTATGGCATTTGTTTGTGTTAACCAGTCAGGAACTGAATTATAAACTGAACTTCTTCTCATTATGTGTGTACTGGGTTTCTTCAGGTAACTGGCCTATATATATATATATATATATATATATATATATATATATATACACACACACACACACACACACACACGCGCGTGTATAAATATATTTATATCTATATCATTATCTATATCTATGTGTGTGTGTTTGCTTTCAGTGTTGTCAAAGTGCTGATTTTTCAGATGCATGTTATTTGAATCCAAGCAATCAAAAATGTGCATATTGAATGGGATTGCCTTAGCAACGTGCTGACAGTAGAGAAAGTGGGCAATGCCAGAGTAAGGTGTTTTAACTTTTCCATGGTATTGTGCAATCTCAGAGTTCACATATTAAAGTTAGTAGAGGTGTAGGGGGTGCTTGGGGGCTTGCCCCTTCAAAACATATTTAGAAGTAGATTTTGATCAGTTTTCAGTAACCCAGTCTTTCAGTGTTTCTTCTGGGGAAAGACAGTGTTCGATTTACATTTTTTATGGTTGTCTGCAGTCCTTACATTTATATTGCATTTAGTGAGTAACTATTTGCAAATGTTAGGACCTGCTAGAGTGAGTCCTGAAATGTGGAGACTGAGTGAATGAAAGAACAGACTCACATATACTAAGTCTGAGGTGCCATTTTTCAGAATATTCCCTTTTTTCCAAGGTGTGGTGATTTTGGAGTTTGTATATATAAGTTTGGGAAGAGGGGGATGGGAGGCTTGCATAAGTAGTTTTAAGGAGAAGAAGAGTGATTTTCGAGATTCACTGTTCTCCTGTGTTTTTTGTCTTTTTTTCAGCTTTTTGGCATCCAGCATTTTGGGTGCCAACATTTCAACAGGGAGCTATTTATTCTTGTCACAGTAGCCTTGATTATAAAAGAAAGATCCATGAGAAATAATACAAACATTTTACTTATCCTGTTAATAAAAACGTAAATAAAAATGAATCCACTGTTGCATAGAGCAATGAACGTACTCGGAAAGGCTAGTTATGGCACTCTGCTGCTTGCTTATTTTATTCCATAAACTTCTGACTCTGGTCATATAGCCAGTTACTACTCCACTTCAGCATGTTGGGCATCTCATACATTTTAATTTTGTACTACACTGCTGTGAAGTACAGTGTCTGAGGCCTTGCTGATACCTTTATATACCAACCCCACGTTTTTCTGCTAAGATTTATAATGTACAGTTAAAATTCTACTGGCCAAAGAAAATGTGCACTGTGGGAGCTGCTTAAAATGTAACATGCCGACTCTGTATATGTAACTTAAGACAGTAACTATGTTTGATGGTTTTGAAGTTGTACTAGGTATCTTTGGACCACAATTTTAAGATGAAGTTATTACTGTCATCTTGAAATGGTAAACCATAGTGTCCATCCTATAACATTTGCTTCTGGTAATGACCTACATGGTCTTTTAGTGTGTAACTTTTTTGATGTCATAAAATGTATTCTTTGTATTTTTAGACAGTCTAAAACATGCTTGAGTACTTATTCAGCATAGTTAATTACCAGTGGCACTGCTGTTTACAATGCTTAGACCTCTGCACGATGCTCAAACCTTTCCTTCTGTCTGGCAAGCAAACTTCAACCTTTGTCATCCCCTTCAGAATTGGTGATACACCTCTTGTAGTGATTTAGGTCCACCATGATGTCCACGCCTTCTGCTTTTAGTAGGAGTGCACGCCTGTAACTCTGTTATACCAGTTGCAGGAAACTATTATGGTTTCCATGGAATTCAAATTCCTCACTTATGGCTTGTGAACTTTTCCAGTTGTTGACTCCTCTGGGTGGCCATAACTTTAACCGTTCACCTGCTGACAAACCATGTCATTTAAAATGTATATGCTCACCTACAGCATAAACATGTTACTGCCCCTGGCCTTGTCCTATATCTATCTGGATGTCACCTGCAGTTAACTGTGTTTAGCCTTGGTACATCAAATTGTACAGTACCCTGCACATATGTAGGTCCAGTGCAGCCCCCAACATTGTATATGCCATTGCCACTGCATCTCCCCCACAGGTGTGTACAATGCTGTTGTGTAACTGTCTGTTGACCCTACAATGCAGTATGTGCAGGAGGCTGAGTGCATGTCCACCTACATGTTTTCACATGACTGTGTGCTCTGTTGCCACTGCTGCTAGTGCTATATCTAATGTGGAATACCCATGTGCTGTCCACAATTACATATGTGTCAGTTACACAAACTGTATGTTGCTCCTCCATTCCCCTGGCATGCTCCACAGGCATTGCATCGGTGCAGAAGCTACATTACCAGCCCTGTTCTCCTTCCTTTCTGTATGGCGCAATGTCTACAGCACTTTCAGAGTTACTCCCTTAAAGTCTCTTCTTGTTTTTCTGAGTGACATGAGTGCTTTATATTGTGCTGACACAAAACACTTTTCATGCTGAGAATGCAAATGAGGCCAGATATCATTGGTGTCTGTGTACTGAATAGCTACCTAGTGGCATGAGGCATGCAGGTACTGTGTAACATGAGGCTTGTGATGTGTATACACATCCACTAGGTATAGCTTGCGTGTAGTGCAGCAGTACAGCACTACACTGTATGGCACATGAGTCTGCAAAGTGCATCCATGCACAGCGGTCTACCATATTGCTCCTTGAGTAGGCTTGTTGGGTAACAATGGCTGCATCCCCAAAGAGAACCACAGGGTTCCTGCATATCAAGAACAGTATGGGAGTCATGGTGGTGTTGCACTTCCATGCATCTCTCATCTGTGATGGGTGTGCTCACATCAGAGGCAGTATGCCTATCGGAAGCTTTGTCAGGTAGAGACTTTAAGCAGTGCCTGCTAAGACAGCATGATGACCCCTTTAAGAAAGGGGATGCCTCATTTGTCCTGGGAAAGGTATTGTCTGATACTGTGGACATCATCCATGTAGGAGAACAGTGCAGGTATTTCTGTGATGACCTTTTTCACCATTTGAAGCAGAATTTCAGCCGGGGTATCCAGAGGGGTCATATACATATGTTATCACCATTTCTCTCCTACCTTCTTAAATATTATCCGTTTGTGGTTAACAGACTTTCTTGGTTTACAGTTGCTAAAGAACATTTTTTAAATATGGTTGGCTGCTGCAGAAGGCAGGAGTATCTCTCCAGGTAGTGTGGTATTTTTGCTGTATTGCCTTCTAGTGTACACTGCATTGCTGCTAATATCATTGTGTTTTATTAGCTTCTTCCCATTCTGTCTCCCATATGCAGGTCCATTTGAGGCAGAGGATATATCATGGCCACATTCACCTCATTTTTTACCAGCTGCTGCATCTGTTGGGTCACCATGGCCCTGTGTGTCTGCTTCTCAGGAGGGGGAGGAGGCTGCTGTTGTGGAGGTAACATGAAAGGGGGGGGTGTGATGGTGCCTTCTGCATTCAGCTTCTCAGAAGTAGGGTGAAGACTCCTCTTCTTCTGATGCCAGGCTGAGGGAGTTGCTTTGGATGAGGTGTAGAGACTGGTAACTCCTGCAGTGCACCACAGGTGGACATCCACATCTGCATATTGGGTTGAATTTTGGAGTGGCTTGATGAGTCACCTGATCATCAAGGCACTGGTGGAAGAACCAGCCCACGACACGTGTCACCGAGGTGTGTGATGTCTGGGGTTGTTGCCCTTAGGAACTGAGTAGAAGACAACCTTGCCAACTTTCCAGTATTGCCCCCCTTTCTGTGTCATTACAAATACCATGTTTGATGCCCAGCCCTCCCCATTATCATGTTTACCCTCTCTCTTTGACCATGCAGTCTCCACCCCATCTTTTGTATATTCATCACATTGTTTGTCTTATGTTGTCTGTGTTCTGTGTTTGTCTTTTATCACCTGCTACATGTTGTTCTCTCTCTGTTGCACCAAAACCTGTCCCTCATTACCTTCCTTTCTGCCCTCCTCTTTAGTTATGAAAATAAGATCTATTCTGCAAAAGGAAAAAAGAACATATACCCTTTTTCTCAGCCTCTGATACTTATTGTTAACCGTTGTGTTTTTTCCTACTGCTTGCCGCACTTCCATTTCTTACTTTCCTAGCTACTCCTTTTTCTCCCTATTTATGTAATGAGCAAGTTGGGCGCTTACATTGTTGTTCCTTTGCATTTTTGTGCTCTGCAGCCCTATCTGTGGCTGTCGGGTGTGGTCTGGTACTGGCAGCTATGTCACTGCAAGTTGTCACATGCACTGATTTGGATCGTGAGAAGCATATTTCTTATGACATCATGCATGTCTCCAGTGCACATTTTGCTGCTTCTCCAACACCGTGTCATGATGTTGAAATATCTGTTAAAACAGTGAATGTCAACTTTATTATGTGGTTTTATACATGGTATGTCGGTGCTCTTCCTTGCCTGTTAAAGCCATAATTAGCTTTTAGTCAGTTTGTGCAGCTCCCCCTACCCCCCACGAGTCTACTTTAGTTTGTCGAAAAACCTGTTTGTCGAATAACTTTTTGTCGACCCCCATTCGTCGAAGCTGTAATCCATTGAATGTTCATTTAAGCAAAATTTTTCCTGGGGGGGACGCTTGGCCATCATCGGGAATTTGTCCTTCTCCCCACTGTGGTGCGAGCTTGGAGTTGGTATATTTAGTTGGGGGGATGTGGGGGCGCAGCCCCCCCCCCCATCTGGGTGAGTTTTAAATTTCATTAATTTTGTGGCACTCATTTGATTGACCAAACATTTTTTTTTGCCCTGGGAAAAATTTAGCTTCAATTAATGTTTGATGGATTAAAGCTTCATTGAATAGGGTACGACAAATATATTTTTTGACAAGGTGAAGTAGACCCCACACGCACACACTTCTCAGTTTTAACATCTCTATGAATACTGGCCCAGTTTTGCTTTTAACTTGTTATATCAAATAGTTGCATATTTGTACATTCATCACAGAAATGTTTTCCTGCTCACTTATTGTCTTTGAGGGACAAACAAGCTGTCAGCCCTGCAATAATCTTGAACAATTGCAGGGAAAAAAGAAGCCCAGCATAAAGACACATGCATGCACGTCTTATAAGCCAAGTTGTGTTCATATTTAGCTTCTGCTTAAGAGCCAGAGTATTTGCAAAAAGCAAAATAAGAATGAGTATGTCACTGGTTCCCTTCCCTTGTTTGTTTATTTTATTTAAGATCATGAATGATTGCAGAAGGCCATAAGAGAAGCAAATGCATGTATATATTATGTCAAATGTTCATCAGAACTCATTTACATGAAAGAATGATGATTGGTTATAACTTGCTGTATAAAATATAGAATTAGGAAAAGCTTAAGTATAAATTCACAATAAATTTAGATTGTCAATTAAAGCATTTAAAACACAAGTTCATCAGTGTCAGTGGCTCAGCATGCAGCACACCTCGGCTTTGAAACTACACGAGTGAAAAAGGCTGTCGATTCATTTGTCATTCCTGACACTACACTGCAACATAAGAAGGTTCTGCATTTCTGACTCTTCCATCCTTTGGATGACATGAGAAACCAAGGTCCGTCCCATCTGCCTGAGTTAGTGGTACCTCATGTAGTTATAAAAGATACCATGTTATATAGTAAAAAGAGTAGGGGATTTTCCTGATGCCCTGGGCAAATTTTCCCTAGTCAGTATGCATATCATACCACTTTGGGTCTCCCCTGAAAAGAGGCTGCTAGCCTAATTGACCTAACCTGGTTAACAAAAGATGCATAAATGCATGCCTACAATTGTATCACATATATGAAATGCATACAGGCATGCATATATTTATAATGGCTAGCTAGCTAAACAAATGTGTATGCATAGGGACACCGAACTAGAAACATGAGTTGATACTGTGAGTGTCAGAAGAAATCAGAATTAACCACGAAACACTCCCCATGCTGACATTGTCCTTAGTGTGCATTAGGGGATGTGAAAGGATATCTGAATGCTGAATTATATGTAGCAGTTATTTTCTGCAGTGCAACAGACAAGGTGGAAATGTACATAATCTGTGTACAGGCAGCCAGTGCCCCAAATTGCAGATGTTGAATGTGATTGCATGAGTGTATTTTTGTGATGCTGGGTGAGGTATGTCTCCTGTGCCACAGTTTGTATATACCATTATGATTGTATGCAGTTCTTCCCTGGTTACTGAGAGAGGGGATTGATAGTGTACATAAGGTTTGTTCTGTAAAGTCTGACTGTGAGAAGGGCGAAGTGACTGTTCCCCTACCCCCCCCCCTCTCCAGATTGTTATATCTGTGGCATACATGAAGCTATAAGATGATCTTACCTTTGTTTACTGTGAGATGAAAGAAGGTCATGGCTACTTAAACCCTGCAACAACCAGTCCCAGTGCAGACATACAATGAGGCTGCGGATACACACAAAAGCCTCTGATGATAAAATAAATAATTGGACCTTTCCCAGCAGTCCAAAACTGTTGAAGATGCCCCTGTGTATTTAGAGTTAGTAAATGAGTATGTAGTGTCAAGGAATAATTTTAATGGGTTATAGTTTTACCAGTGGTTCTAGTTTACCAGCTTAGACTACATAGCTTATATATTGTTCCGCAGTCCATAGAACTGTCAAATAGCTGTCAAACAGAATAATATTTGCTTTGAGGGATGATGACGTTTTGCAGCTACATCTTGTGGAAGACTGTTTTAATGATCCAGTATTATGCTCTGTAGAAACCCACATGAATTAAAAGCTGATGAATTTTTTATAGCATCTAGCCAGACTACTAAACAGTAAGATGGAACTGTGTGTCACTGGGAAAGCTCATTCTTGTGGTCATTGTGGTCCACAATGTTTATGTTAGTAGCCTCAGAGGTATCATAAGTGTGATATTAAGCCACCGTATTTTGAAGCAAAACCTAAGCACTTAGTACAGTACCACAGAATATGCACTGTGGTTGCTACTCCCTTCATTACTTGCTAAACCCTAATCTAATCTGTCTACAAATATTAGCTAAAGCTTGAGAGATACAGAAATACGTAGGTGTACTTGAACAAAATGTAAATATGTAATGGTTGACTTTAGTCATGTACAGGTTTTTGAGGCATAACTAAATGTGCTAGTCTTATTTTTATGAACATGCTGGTACTTCGGTGGATTTACAAATGGACTTAATGTGCATCATTAAATAATTGTTATGCTTTGTTTTGGCAACGTTACTGTGACTTTAAAAACCAGAAAAGATTTGCTCACATCTGAAAAGTGCCAGCATTATTTTCTCAGACTTCTTCTAGCATGTAGGTAATCAACCTGCTCTAAATAATGACCCCATTATGACTCTTGAAAAACTGAGAAGCTTGCTGCACATCACACAGAACGATCATTTATTTAACATTTGTTTACCGGGAAAGTCCGACTGGGTCAGGAACCCATTTTCAGCGGAGGCCTATGAGAAAAGCTCCAAATGATACATGATAGTTAAGACACTATAGATGAACAAAATAACATGTATTAAAGCCCACATGAAATAAGTAATGAATACTAAATAAGTACTGAGAGATAAATAAAATAATAAAACATGTACTAGATAGGCAATACTAAATAAAAGTAATGTGGTAGATTTCAACTTTTTTATCAGGTGGGATTAAGGTAAAGAGTGAGGATCAGGCAAAGGGTCAGAATATTAGAAGCAAGCATATGCTTAGAAGAATTGTGGTGTAGGATAGGAATAGTTAAGGGTGTAGAAATACATAACGTTTCATAGTTCACTATGGTAATGGTTAGTGGATGATAATGTACACCTTTTCTAAAAAGAGTCCTCAAGTGGACTATATGATTAGCTGCTAATCTGAGTCTTTTTAGTACTTCTGTTCAGCCAGTAGCCTAAAGCATTCAAACTTGCCACCATTACGACACCCAGTAGCAAGTTAATAAACCTAAATGTACTGGAAAAATACCTTTAGTTCTGACCAAAGCAGCACCTAAAAACATAAATGGACAGTTTTAAATTGACACCTAGGAGCAAGTTAATAAAAGAGACTATACTCGAAAAAATACCTTTAGTTCTGACCAAAAGCAGCATCTAAAAATGTAACAAGTAGGATTATATGCTACAGATATCTGGACCACTTGGCATTTAGAACTCTTCAGAATGTTCACTTCCCATCACCATCTCCCGTGATGCTGTTTAGTTGACATCTCTCCAGTTGTTTGTTGCTGAGAGTAAAATTTGATCACATGGAATTGATCTTTAGCATTTCTTCTCAGAATTTTCATATATTTTTAGAAAAGTCTGATTTAATTGGCACCATGCTTAGAATTATTCAAGCTAATTCTCACTTTTAAAAGATTGGTGTTTATTTTTGCCAGTCTCCTACCTTCTGCTCTCCTTTGTGCATGCAGGCCATGGGGCTTGTGTTTCTCCATCAACAGTATGCTGAATCCAGTATTTAAAAATGGCCTTTTTATTTTATAATTTCATTTAAAAAGATATGCTAAAGTAAAAAAATGTTTCATTGTTTCATGCATCTTTGAGAAGAGGTTTAATGTCACTCTGTATGAACTACATTGGTAAGAGGATATTGAAACATAAGGAAAGCACATTAAGATGACATACAAGGGCACTAAGAATTTCTTACTCTAATTTCATCTGTTCTTGTATAAATTAAAACTGCTGCACTGGTTATTTTTAGTCCACAACGGTTGGGTGCCAGGCTGCCAACTCAACACTGTAAAACTTCACTGCCAATCATTCTGCGAACCGTTGTTCCACTGTGGCGACCGCTAATGGGAAAAGCCGAAAGAAGAAGATGATTTGCAGTATAATGATAGAATTCTACAAAACCATCCATCATGTTTCTGTATGGAAATCTTAAATAGGTTTAATTTTCCAGTACAGCAGTAACAGTCTTTTAATTGCCATTGTGGCCTTTTTAAATCCCTGCATTTTTATATTCTCTTCTTGAACTCTGGTCCCTAGATTACCTAACAAATAAGAGTCCAGTTTTAATGGAATAGCTATCCTTATGCCTTTCTTGACTTTCTTCTAGCATGTCTTCACT
Source organism: Protopterus annectens (assembly GCF_019279795.1). Taxonomy (NCBI): domain Eukaryota; kingdom Metazoa; phylum Chordata; order Ceratodontiformes; family Protopteridae; genus Protopterus; species Protopterus annectens. Next base: position 824,037,606 of record NC_056747.1, on the reverse strand, counting down.
TTTTCACAGGTCCACCAACCAGTAACAAACATAAATGCCTTTTGTTACAATTCAGCATTCTTAAGTCTTTATTATTCTGATCTCCCAAGATTATGCTGAAGTGTAATGAATTTATTTTATACTGAATTGTTCTCTCCATAAATGATGTTTATGCCATTGAAAACTAAATATACAAATCTTTCTATTTTTCAGATAAATCGTTCGAAATTACACGATCCTATCTTTTCGAAATTTGATTTGATATTTTTGTAAGTTTTTATGCTATTCTAATTTCTTCTTTTTCATCTCAGCTCTAAAGCTAGCTATGAAAACAGAATTGTAGTAGATAGTAAAGACAACCACAAGGCCTTCTATAGTTATGTAAAGAATCTCCACGGTAATACCCAGATTTGCTCTGAGCTACTGCACAATGGTACCTCGAATACCGACCCAACAGACATTGCCAATATACTGGCCGACCAATTCAGTGCCAAATTTACCCCCCCCCAAAGGACCAGTCACAATACCAGTAGATTGCCAGGCACCCAGTATTACTGCTGCACAGGTTAAAGCAGCACTGTCCAAGGCCAAGAATACAGCTTCTATGGGACCTGACAATATCCCTGGCTGTGTTCTACATGAACTGCAGAGTGAACTGGCACGTCACTTTTGTGCCCTGTTCAATCACAGCCACACCTCAGGCTTTGTCCCTACCAAATGGCACACTGCTACAGTCATCCCTCTCCACAAAGGAGGAGTGACTACAGACCCTGGGAACTACCGACTCCAAGTTAGAATGCCAACCAGTTATGAGTGGAGTCCCACAGGGTTCCATCTGGGTCCTCTCCTGTTTGGTATTTACTTCTCTGAAGTCCTGACCAACACAAAGGGACTCTGGCTGACAAAGTTCACAGACAATTGCAAGTTGGGAGCTATTATTAAGTCCCCAAGTGATGTTGACATCCTACAGAAAGGCTTCACTGAGACCAACGACTGATGTCACAACCATGGCTTTAAGCTCAATGCCAAAAAATGTCATCATCCCCTTTTGGGAAAAACCCAGTTCCCATGAATTACCACATCGATGGTAGTCCACTGAACACAGAACGCGTTATAAAAGATCTGGGAACACAGGTTGACAGCAACCTCTCTTTTGACCACCACATTGCCACTGTGGTCAGAAAGTCCTTGTATGTGGCACATCTCATTACTAAGGGTTTTGCATCCAGGAAGAAAGAGGTCATTGTCTCCCTCTACTCTTCTCTCATTAGGCCAATCTTCGAGTACAATGCCCCATTTGGCATGTACCTCACTAGACACCTGCAACAACTGGAGAGGCTGCAAAACTACCTCACAAAGAGGATCCTCAGCCTTAAACACTTGTCCTATATGGACAGACTCAAAAAATTCCAACTATTCTCTGTCGCATATCACCTACTTAGAGGCGATCTCTGCTTGACTTACAAAGCCACGTCTCACCCAGATCTGTTAGAAATACTACATCTAAAGAAATCCCAATCCCTCTGTATTACATGCTCCAGAGACCTCAACCTCATTACCACAATCAACAGAACATGCTGGCGGGACCGGTTCATAATCCAGAGACTGCCCATGCTATAGAATAGACTTCCCATACATGTCAAACAGAGCACCTCACTGGGCCTCTTCAAGAGAAATCCTGACGACTGAATGGGAAATAGAAAATTCACCCCTGGGATCACTCCAGTAGCTCTATTCGACAGAGGCATTGGGAACTAAGGTCGGGTGGCACGATACCAGGGTAATCCTATGGGCTAGGCTTGTAAAGGCTCCAAGGCCATTAACCTAGTACACACCTACAAACTCTCATATTTACCAAGGCTATTAAAAAAACTCAAGCCTTTCCTCCATTTTCAGTTGAAATACATAACATTTTGAGAATTGTTCTACTTCTGATTTCACAAACTATAATTTATCTAATCACTCACCCCCAGTCCTGTGTATCTCATTCTTTTGATTTAATACTTCTTTTAATGTTTGTCCCTCTGTGTAATTTCCCATCTTTCAGATGAACAAACTGCCTAATGGTGTTACCATCTTGAAAGATAAATATGCTCAGGGGGTGGTATTTTCCTATAATAATCCTTTATCCAATCCCATATAAAAATAAACCCTTTAATTTTTACATTGACAACAAGATCTCATTATGATGTGCCCCATGGATCTCTCTATCATCCATCTCTACTGTATGTGTCAGTAAATCACTTATTCTTAGACTGTTTTGTGGGGATGTTGTGTTTGCATACTGTTATTTCTGCATACTGTTCTGTGTCTGGGACAACTATTCCTTGGCATCTCATTCATTTTGCCATATCCCTCCACATGATTTATGAGGAATCTTCCATCCAAATAAATGCTACTGCTAGTTATCTTAAAGACATAATCAAATTTATTGAAATTATTCCAATTCATTGCAAAATTGTTAACAGAAATATCAGAAGGAAGTATGCCTTTGTTACATTAATACTACCAAGCAGCAAAATCAACTGTAACCTCAAACTCTTTTTCTGATGTACGAGAGTAATTGGCTTGCTATGTCTCTTCATTGTTGTTGTTATTGTACATTTATGGGATTTTTACAGAAATAGCTTCTGGTATTTGCATTCGATCTTCTCTCTGCTCCATTTTCTGTCAAAATCAGTCTTTTCGAATTTTCCAGATTTATATGATATCCTGTGTGTCTACTTCTTTCAGCAGTGCACAAATCAGTGCCTTTTTTCCTGAGCATATTTATTAACAGTAAATAATAAATCCTGTACATATGTCAGTATTAAGTATTTTATGTTTCTTTATACATATTTGACTTTAATTTCTTTGATTTAAAGAAAAGATGAAATGGTAGGGTAGGATCCAACTATGTTTAACTGTTGTAACTATAAGGAGCCATGGTAAACACTGTCAGATGGAGGTTATATAGCTTTGTATCTCTATGTAAATATTGTTAATCATTGTAAGCTGTCATATGATAATACATCCCACATTAGTTCCCTGTTTATAAGATGAAATGGTAAGCATAGGGGCCATCCATGTCTAACTTGTAGCTGTAAGAAGCCAAGGTCATTTCTGCCAGATTGAGGTTATAGAGCCTTGTATCTCTCTGTAAACATTCTTAATCATTGTAAACTATCATATGATAATACATTCCACATTAGTTCCCTGTTTATAAGATGAAATGAATGCCTTATTGGTATGTAGATTGATCAGCAAAGTATCCTCCTTCTGATTATACATTTCACCGTATGATATTATTGGTTGTAGTAAAGCAATTGCATGTCCCATTTTCTTATCTAGAATGATGTTGGAATAAATATTGTTTACAGTTTACAGCACTCTCCAATTTATTGCCTTGTAATAATAACATAGTAGTGACACACACCTATGTTGGACAAGATTTTTCTCTTTTTTTTTTTCATCTTTTTCATTGAGTACAGTTCTGACCTGAGTCATTGAGGGTGGTGTTTTGTATTCTGGACTAGTTAGATTGTTCAGCCTCAGAAGTGTGTGTGTGTATGTGTGTGTGTGTTGGGGGGGGGGGTTGTATATTCTACTATTTAGATCTTCCTAAGAAGTCCATAAGGGCCAGGGCTTTTCCTTTCTTCTATTTTTCTCTTTTTGTAATTATGAGTTTGATTATGAATTGTATTGTAATAGTGTAAAGTGTACTCATTCATCTGTCTGCTAGGTTTTTTTAATCTCCCATTTATCTTCAGTGGAAATGATTATGCTTTTTTTGTTTCTAATATCTTACCTGATTCACTAAGGGTTTCCTTACTTTCGTGTGTTTGAACATTTGCATTTTCTTCTTTTTTAATTATGCACAAGATAGAATTTTCACATCTATGGTATTCAGTTTATTCCATAAAACTATATGTTTTGCCTTTGCCACCATTATAATTTTCTACTTCCACTTAAACATAATGGTTAATAAAGTGGCATTGTGTAGTTTCCGTTCTAGTAAATGAACTTACTATGTCTGCTGAAATTAAGTTTGTCAGTTCCTGAAAAGTATTAGTTCTCAGTGCCCGTGGAGTTAATTTTCTAATTCTGTTATACTGCTGAAGTGGTGGTGCAGTGGTTATGTGACTGGCTTTTACTTCTCAAAAAAAACGCTGACCTGGGTTCTAATCCCACCTCTGCATATATGACATATCCTAACATGTGGAATGGATTAATGGCTGTGCACGTGTATTTTGCTGAAGTTTTGACATATGGCCAGCAATTGATACATGTCTTGTATAATCATTATATATAGGCGCAGGCGGCACAGTGGTGCAACGGTTAATGCTGTCGCCTCACAACAAGAGGTTCTCTGGTTCAATTCTCGGCCGGGATGCCTTCTGTGCGGAGTTTGCATGTTCTCCCTGCATTCGCGTGGGTTTCCTCCGGGTAGTCCGGTTTCCTCCCACATTCTAAAGACATACATCTGGAGCATTTCTCCCCGGGCCTCCACTGAAAACAGGATCTGTGGAACCTAGTTGGACTTTCCCGGTCAACAAATGTTAAATAAAAATGAATAAAAATTATATATGGGTTGTGGATTAGCATAATGGTTGAAGTGTTTACCTCACAGACACAAAGTACAAGATTTGATTCTCACCTTTAGGACATTGGCTAGGCTCAAAATGGCCAGGACAGCTAGTCTAGTATTTACCTATACGAACCTAAGAAGTCAAACCGTCCTACAACTTTCGATAAGTATTTGAGAATTTCCCCATGTCTTTCCCAGTAATCAACCTCTATGATGGCATAGCACCTATTATACTGACAGGCAACTGCTATGCCATCATAGAGGTTGATGGCATAGCAGTTGCCTGCTATGCCATCAACCTCTATGATGGTATAGCAGTTGCCTGTCAGTATAATAGGTGCTATTGGAAATTCCTGAATCCCTTTAATTCTGTCCTGTAAGAAATCACTGCATTTCTTGAACAAATTCCATTGAATGGGCCATAAATTGATCCTAAAGTGATATTATATTCATCTGGATTCAACCCCCACAAGAATAATTTTGCCATATAAACCTTCTGTAAGTTTGCCAGCTTTGTATTCTTGCCGTAGGCAGTTTGATTAGAATTAATCCCCCTAATTGATTGAGTGATCCAAAGACTTATCAAAACATATTGTATCCAGTTCCACTTGTTATAATGTCCATCATCACCCAGCAATAAATTGACTTCTTGTTTGCATGCATGTATGCCAACAGTTCTTTCATTATTTTTATGTACCCATATTTTTTTGCACCCGTCTTTGTTTCTTGAAAACCTTTATACCATTAATGTGCTCAGATACCCTTTCAGGTAACAGTATTTGTCAGAGGTCTGTTTATCCATATCATTCAGAAATCATTCTCTTAATGAGGTAAATAAACAGGGTCCAACTCCAACAAAACTAACAGGGAAAAGACAAGGGATAAAATTTTCTGTCCTTATACATTGCTGATTTGCAGAGTTCTGATGTCCTCAGTTTCACTGTGTGTGCACTAATTCTGATCCATTATCCACTGTTCCAGCAGCCTTCTGTTTTATTTCTGCCACTTGTAGTGAATTAACATGTTAAACTTTTCCAGATAATTCTTAGGATGGAGGGAAATAGAAAATAAGATGTCACGTTTTCCCAATCTTTTTATAGGTTTGTACCATTTGTATTATCAGTGATCTCATTTGGAAAGTTTGAATACATGGTTTTACTGCTCCTTCTAGCTCTACCTTCTTCATTTTCTTAAATTCCATGAGAAATTTCTGTTTGCCTCTTGTATACATAAACTTGGCTACTACTGGTTTTGGTCTTGTGTTTTCCTAAAAAATGAATAAGCACAGGAATATGTCTGGTTCAAACTTCACCACCACAAGTATTGAGGAAAAAATAAAAAAAACCACAGAAACTAGTGGTCTTAAAACTTTGTTGAGCACAGTCAAATAATTTCCAAAAATCATGAAACCCAGGTAGTGTTCCAAAGCAGGAAGCCTTTAATTGTCACAGACAAGCAATCCTTAAGGCTTGTTGCTTTGGAACACTACCTGGGTTTCATGATTTTTGGAAATTATTGTGACTGAGCTCATCAACGAAGTTTTAAGACCACTAGTGTCTTCGTGTTTTATGGTCTTGTGTTTTCCAGCACTTTGCTTGTAATTCTGTGTACTTGACTAATTGGATATATAACGTCTTTTAGTAGAACTTGTAGCCTTAGCTTAACTTAACTTCTCTGAATACATTTTTCTGGGCCATACTAGGTATCCCTAGAAACTATTTTTTTTCTTCTGGTGGTGGTTTCCTAGTCCAGACTTTCTATCAGATATCTCATGTTGCTGCTTTTCCCTCTTTTTAGCATCCTCTTTTAACTTCTCATGCTGAAACTGCAGGCCTTCATTCTTATCATTAGTCTGTCTTCATTTTTGTGTCAGCTAGTCTTCCTGAAGCTTTTCATTAAATTATTTCCACTTTTTCCACTCAGAAGGTGATTGATCTAAAACAGTATTACGTCATGCAATGAAGTCTCCTTGTTCTTCAGTTCCCTCTTGTTCTGTGGCTGAGTTATTACATGTAACCATATTTCCTCTCATATTTTTCTTTTTATTCATTTTATCTGGGACCCTTTGCATTAAGATAGTTCCTGTGCAGGGTAGCTCTTTTCCTTATGTACAAACAAGCTTTGCTTCATGCTGTGTTTATAGACTTTTCCCTCTCTTACTACTCTGGACAGCTTTCACTGTTTTGGCTTTTATTCAGTATGTTTTAATATTATATTTTGTCTGATTGGTTCTGTTGAAATTCTTATTCTTTTTTTTGGAGTGGTTCTTATATTTATCAGCTTTCCAGAATTCTTCATGGTTTAATACATTTTCCATAGGTATTGCATGTTTATAGTATCCTACCACTTGTTTAGCTATAAAAAGGCCTTTAAATTCCCTTATTGCCTTTCCTTTGTTTTAGTTAATTCAAACTCTTTCTGGCATTTAGTTAAGTCTTAGAAATTCAAGTTCATTTGTATCTTTATTAATAAACTAAGGAATGAGTTTCCTTGTATCCAGGCATTTTCTGATCAGTTCTGATTGCTAAGAAGTGCCTTCAGATTCTGTTATCTCAAGCCTCTCCTTCAAATTTGCATCTTTCAGATCCTTTTATTAGTCCTTTTACAGAGTCATTCCACTAAACCATCTAGTAATATTCCACAATTTTTTTGGCACAAGAATCCTCTACTTGCTTATTAAAAACCTCCTCCACTTTAGTAGAGAAGGAGGTAAGAGGAAAACGAGAAATAATTCAAGTGGTAGGGAGATACTAGTTCCAAATGCTAGAAATCCCACTACTTCTTTTAATGTCTAAGTGGCAGAGGTCTGCCAGTCTGAATGAATGACTATAGTATAGTAAGTGCCTTCTTGTAGCTCTGAATCATCTTCTCTACTTTGAATATAAGTAATGAACGTTAGTAACACCATCAACAAGCACCATCTCATTGACCATCATGCACTCTCACTTCATCAGCTTTCTAGATCGAGGCTCACCTGTGCATCTTCTCAGAGATGCATTCCCTGAGTATTAACTGCCCCTCTGTATCAGCACCACTGCTGATTTAAAATGTGCCATTGTGGTGGACTCACTCTGTGCAGTGACAAACACTTTTGTTGCTCAAGAGAGTGGCGTAAATAACCCAATAGATTGCTTGACTCGCAGAAGTTTTAATCAACCTACATACAAATGGGATGAAGAGAAACTCACTGCCTACCTTATGAAAAAAGGCACTGTTATCTAGCCCACCAGGAAGAAGATTCCTACTACATATCACACGCCCATTGACCATCTTCCCATAAAAGACTGCTGGAGAACCTTAAGAACCTGATGAAGAGGTATTTCTGTGTTGGAATTAAAAGCAGTCTGTAAATTGTCTCTGGCATCTGAAGCATCTCAGGTCAAGCTTACTAAGAAGACAGTTGTGTCTTTGTCAGCAGCTCTGACATTTGAGCAACCAGAGGTGGAAGAATTGCCATTCTGGGCATCACAGAAACTGTACTGCTGCTGTAGCCATTCATTGAGGACTGCAGCTTTACTAGACTGCAAAGATGTCCTCACATCTGGCCCTGGTGCAAGAAGGGAGGGATAGATTGCAAGAAGTTAGGACCCTGTAGGAGGTAATCCAGTAGATGACAGATAACTTGCCTCCTGTCCTGTCAACATATGGAGACTGGGAAAGTTTTGAAGAATTGCCAGAATTTGCTTTCTGTCTAGTGAAATCTTCTTTCCATTCTCTTTCTAGCAGCAGTACCACTTGCCAGTGATTAAATTAGACCCAAGGCCCTCCCAGTGGCCATCTTACATTTGGCATTGCATTTTCTTTGACAGGTTGACCTAGTATCAGTGCTGCTATGGCCTCAATATTCAGTGTTGATTATTTCTTTGTTGATGGTAGCACCACTGCAGTACTTGGAAGTATATGTGGCAAGGCCTGCTCCCAGTGTTGCCCTACCCCCTGTCCAGAGTAATTTGACCACTGGTAGCCAGCAGCATTGACTGCAGTATATGCTCTTCTGGCTTGTATTGCCTTCGGTGCTGAAATCCCTCTATGCAGCAGTCTTCTTCCATGTCAACACTGACAAGGATGATATGTCAGCTGGACATGCTAAAACCAGACTAGGCCATGACATAGGCATCTCGTAGAGGTCCTTTGCCATCAAACATAAGACTCCATTAAGCAACTGTCCTTGTCATTAGTGTCATCATAACAGTACCACCAAAATACTTGCATTCAACACATACTGACTCCCTTGAAGAGTCATTGATCGCTCAACTGGATGATGGGGGGGGGGGGGCATGGCTTCCCCGGGTCATCTCTGATGACTTCAGGTTTGGAGAATTCCTCCACCTGATGTAAGAAAAAGTGGAATGGCCCACACACCCTGTCCCCTTCCCACAAAGAATACTTCAGAAGGTTTGCAGATTCAACCCCAGACTTTATGGGTGGTCCCACACTCTTTGGACATCTTGAAAGATGCCACCAAGGTGACTTTAGACAAGCCAGACACAGTAGCCAAAGTGCCCAAGAATTTGGATTATGTATTTCTTGTGCCAAAAGACTTGATAGTCTAGTCAGAGACCCCCAAGGCAGATCCCACTGTAGTAGCAGCAACATTGAAAAATGCTCTTACTGCAAAGATCCCTGCCAACCATCTACCAGAGAGGGAGTCCAGAATGAAGGACAGGTTTAGGAAGTAAGGATTCACTTCCTGTTTCTTAAGCTGCTGAGCTATGTAACCCATGTGGTAAAGTTCCAGCAGGATATCACTGATGAAATGCTCCACTGTTAGAGTTACCATATGCGCTACAGAAGGAGAAGTTTAAGACCTGAACTTCTACGTTTAACTTACTGAATCCCACTGCCTGTGTTATATATATAGTAAGCCTGAACATTCCACCAGGGCAACAGTGGCTGCTAATTTGATGCAGTGGTATGGTGGCATGTGTGGTCCTTATTCAGACTACTCGTGTTAGATGATGAGGTTGGTAGGCATTTTAGGAACATGCAGGATCAAAGAAAACCTTCTCAGCTGTGGTCTTGAAGTTCCCTTCTTCACAACAGTCTTTTATAAAAACAAAGACAAGCCAGTATCAGATGTGGTTTCAGTGTGGGACACAGCAGAATCACCAGAGTAGTGCAGGAATGTGCCAAACCCAAGATCCCATCAATAAAAAAAGTATAAAGACAGACGTTAATGCAGTCAACTCATGGGTGGACAGCAGTGCTTTTGAAGGATTCCTTGACTGCTCTGTTCAGGAAATATGTTGGGAACAAGTGTTCATCTACTAGAAAGTGTGGTCCATGACACTTGGGCAAGAAGGTTAGAGACGTAGTATCTAGAGGGTACAATATATTCTTCATTACATACCCCCAAAACTACATTTTATAAAAGAAAAACTGTGAGTGGTCTTGGTACAAACAGTTGTCCTATATCCATCATGAGGAAATTGGATTTTCAGTTTTTCAGATCCCAGACTGCTGCCCCCCTCCAAGTCTCAAGCTCATCCACCTTTCCCATGAATACTGCCATACACACCCAAACCTCACTCCTGTCAAAATATTGCTCTCCTCACCCCAAGCAAATATGTGTGTGTGGGGGGGGGGACTTCAACAGACCCAGGGCACTACAGAATCATAAGTCTGACTAGTCTCATATATAAGGCTATGGAAATAATTATCATGTATCTGATAAACAGTGACATAGGAAGCCTAGAGGCATTGAACCCTATCCAGTCTGATTTTGTCAAAGGCAGGTCATGCCTACTTAACCTGGTGGACTTCTTCGAGAATGTCACTAAGGCTATGAACAAGGGCAAAACAATGCAGACTGCCTACCTCAACCAGGCAAAGGTGTTCCACACAATACCTCACTTGGGAAGTTTAGATGAACTTACACAATTAGGTTTATTCCCCACTTGCTCACACTCCCTCACTGTCTCCTCTCTTTCATCATATTACTATAACTCTACTAAGATTACATGTCAAACTCCATTTGCCACCTTGGCAATATGTACAATGTGCAAAAAAATCTATTTGTAAATATGCAGCACTGCTTTTTTATATTTCACTTTTTGTTTTAACTGACTTATATTGTGTGTGTGTTTTCATTTTTATTCCAAATTTTCTATGTTAACTTTAGATTTGTACACCATGTCCAGTATTACAAAAATTGATTTCATTATCATCATTTTATATTGGAGCTTTTGTCCCCAGGACTCTATTGAAAATGGGGTCTTCTTGGTCCAATGGACTATCCCAGTAAACAAACAGTAAATACAATAAAATAAATAAAATAATAAATCCATATGCTACCTGATGGAAAGGACACAAAGTTAGGAAAGGGGAATCCATTTCCACAAAGAAGCCCGTCACTTGTGAAATCTGGGGCCTCTCCTTTTTGGCATCTACTACACTGAAGTCAAGGCAAACATCAGGGGCCTCAGGCTGGCTAAGTTTGCAGACCCCTGCAAACTAGACATGGTCATTGAATCCCCTAAAGATATAGACACCCTTCAAGATGGCCTGATACAGTAAAACAACTGGTTCCAGAGCCATGGACTAAAACTCAACGTGAAAAATGTAATAGTACCCTTTGGAAAGACAGCCATCCCTGTAAATTAACACATTTATAATACACTGGGAATGAATCTTTATAGTTACTGTGGTAAAAAAATCATACTAAGTTGCAGAACGTAAATGGATGGCATCCGGTTCCAAGGAGGTCATTGTTGCACTATATTCAGCTCTCATCAGACCAGTTATCGAGTACAATGCACCCTTTGGCATGTAACTGACTAAGCACTTGCAACAGTTTGAGAGACCATACAGGTTCCTCATGAAAAGAACAAAAAGAGTAAACAGTAAATCCTATATGGACTGCTTCAAAGCTGTATCCCTGTACTCGGTCTCCTACAGACTGCTATAAGGTGATTTTTTGCCTTGTCTATAAGGCATCCTCTGATCCCACACTGATGTATTTGTTGCAAATCCACAAACAAGCAGCATCAGAAATACCCAAGGACCTAAACCTTGTCTTCAATTTAAACAGGAGATGTTGAAGGGACAGGTATGTGTCTGAAAGAATACTCTTTCTCTGGAACAGGCTTCCCATCCATGTGTAGCTGTATCCCTATTCAAATGTAACTTGGACCAGTAGATGGGAATTTGCAAATTTATCCGCAGTTTGGCACCTATGTCCCAAGTGGACAGGGGCAGCCTGTGAACGCTTTATGTGTACAAGCTTATATCATAACTGTAAAATTCCTTGTGGTATTGATGCATGCCAGCAGTATTTTGGTAAATCTGAGGTAAGCTTGAGTAGGCTTAAAAGGGTTCTTGAGCTGTGTGAATGCTGCCAGCCAGCCAGCTAGCATTTTGTAAATAATTCTATGTCATTTGTGAATACTAACATGATTTGTATGCCTGCCTTAGAAATATAAGAAAACTATATGTTCTGTACTGAGCTTCAAGATTGCAACCACAGTGCACCCTGCTGGAAAAGAGCAGAAATGTGTATAAAGTATCTGCCTATGTAAATGTATGTGTTCATGGTAAAGGCTGTAATATACAGAGTTAAATTGCAAACTCTAAGAAAATAAGTAAAGAGTTTTATGATGTGTATAAAGTTAGTTTATCTCAGCTAAATGATAGAATGTCTACAGCTAGAGTTTCTTTCTATTGTTTTAAGACAGAGATAATTGCTAGGTTTCACATATAAAGTGTTTTTGTATTGCTCTGTGACTTCCTAGCAGCTGTACATCTGAGAGAGGAGTATTTTTGACAGAGGCATGTTAAATTCTGTTGGTATCTGTTTAGCCTGGGAACTAGATGCAAATGTCAGATAGTGATGTCATCTAGCTAACCCAGCAGTAATGTGTATTAATTTAAGAACTAGCTCAGAGAAAAAGTCAGTGCATTTTGTATTTTGTTCTGGACCTGTAAACATCTCTTCAGCACTTCTCATCTATATCTGCCTGACTCTGTAAGACATTTAGGGCATAGTATCTCTTAGAGATAGATAGGAATATAGTGAGAGTAGTCTAGATGTTTTCTGTATTTATGTGAGACTGTTCTGCAGTGTTGTTTTAAAATATTTCCTATGATTCTGAACTCTACTGTCACTGTGCTGAGTTAATGAGTATTGTCTTGTATGTTTATTATTTATCATTAAATATATTTAAACCTTTTATTTGTGGCTGGTTTTGTATAGAGATATTTAAGCTCTTAGAGTACTTGCATATGTATTTGGTGATAGTGTGCAGGCCACTCTGGAATAGCTTTAAAAGTTCTGGTTACACTTACCATTTGGATAATAGTAACAGTACACAGTAGAATTGGTCATCCTTTGAGAATGACCTTATAGTAGCTGATAAGGGTGATTGGTGGAAGTTCTTTCTACCTTATAGTCTGGGCAGAAGGGGGCATAGCTAGGGAACCCCTGCCAGCAGCCACCAGCTACTATAATGGTGGTTGGTGGCAGTGCTTTCTACCTTATAGTCTGGGCAGAAAAGGGAATAGCTACTGATCCTGTGCCAGCCTTCCCCAGGAAGTGTCTGTGTGTTTGTATATAAATCAAATCTCAGTGTGTGAGTGTGTGTCAGCTACTTGGGCAGGGACATGAAGCACTGGTTGGACAGAGAGGGTTCTGGAGGTTTTGGCTTGACCACTCAGCTGAGATCTTAAGCCTATAGCTGTGCCAGTGGGGAGTCTTATTGGGGATCTGGAGAGAGAGGGGAAAACCAGCCCCAGACTGACTGTGATCTCTGTGTATTCTTAAGGGAAATTGTACTTTACTGTGTGTGTACTTGTCATCTTCCCAATGTGTGTGTCCTTCTGGCGAGGATTGAGTCTTCTTGATTACTGGGTCAGTGCAGGGGCGTCACAGGCTGCAAGCCAAATAACCACCTATGAACATGCTGTCCTAAGCAGTGGTTATGTTCTCTTCATCCTGTAGAATGGTTCACCTACTCACGTGACGTAAACTGTAGGCTGTTGTAACTGATTTTTGTAAAGTAGTTGCAGATCTCTTGAAAAAGCTGTAAGATGGCAGTTTACATAGAATTATGTATTTTTCAGTGCCATCATCTTCAGTGGCAAAGATACAGAGCTCCAGTAGTGAAGGACAAGTAAATAACTTGCATAAAATTGTAGCCCACTGTGCTGTAAAATATTAGGATTCTGTTTTAGAAGATATGCATGCAAGTGTGTTCATAATTTGTCCATCTTTGCAGATATATATATATATATATATATATATATATATATATATATATATACGGATCTAGTATGTTTCCTCAACTGAGCAAACGACCGAAATCCAAATGGCGGGCATACTTACGCGAAAGTGCTAATCACCGAAGCAGTACTTTTGCGTAAGTATGACTGTTGCCGAGGCTGTACTACAGTGCTGGTAAGGGAAATTTCACTTTTTCCCACTGTAGTGCGGTCTCAGAGGGAGAATATTAAAGTGTGGGGGGTGTGGGGAGAACAAAGGAATAATGTAAATGAAGTTTTTTTTTTCACACGCTTTAACAAAAGCGCTTTTTCGATAAAAGCGCTTTCGTTAAAGTGTGTTCTGGTTTTATGGAGTCGGACGTTTGCTCAGTCGAGCAAACATCCTAGATCCATATATAGCTATAGCAAACAATAATATAAACACTAATCAAAAACAGCACCTTGAAATTCTCTGGCTGCTTTCAATGTGTACTGTCAAATGTCACTGCAACAGTGTAAAGTGTCGTCTTAGTTGTCCTGCCCCATTAGAAATTTAATGAGCTATTGTTGGAGGAGTGATGTAAATCCAGATATGCATTCTGATAAACATGTTAACCAACAGCAGAATACAGATACAGTTAGTTAGCAAGGTATTCATACCTATGAAAATTGCAAGAACTATGCGAGATGTATGAATCAAGAATATTACTTGATTGGTTGGTATTTGGGGAATTTAAAATGCTCATTTGTAGGAACAGGTAGGATTTTAATTGAAAACATTGCTGTCTTAGAAAGCAGTACTGGTTACTATTTTTTTAGACAAGTCCTTTGGTGTTTTACATTAACAATAATTAACTTGCTATTTATTTCTATATACTTAATGTCCTACAGCTAGTTACATAATCATATTGTAAGGTGATTAATGTCACTTTTGCACTGTGTTCACTTTCTGTGCCCAACAAAGAATGAATGCCTAAGGCGTGATAAGCTGCTGAGAAGTAAGATAAATTCCAAGTTACTTACATTACATATCCTATATGGAGAAGAGAGCTGTAGTCTTATAATTTTGTTGTCAAGTTATAGCATTTAGCAAATATTTGCTTCCATTGTATCTTGTTAAAAGCAAATTTATGTTTTATGTTTTTAAAAATGCTGACACATGAATACAGTGTGTGCTGTACTCTGCTAGTAAACCAAATTCTGAAGACAGGACAGGTACCTTAGTTAGTCCCAGATACAGTATGACATTCAGTTTACCTTGCCTTGTTATCTAAAGGATTTAAAAAGAGACCAAAGGTTAAAACAGAAACATGTTTCCCAGTCTTTCTAGCAGAATTAGTTTGTCCTGATGTCAATCTTCATTTAGGCTGCAGCAGTGCATTCTTACTTTGAAGATTTTCTTGCTGTTGCTTCTGCAGTCCTTTGATCCTGTTTACCAGGATACAGCAGCTATCACAAGATTGTGACAGGCTTACCTGTGTTAGGCTTCTCAGCTATGCTGCAGTGTGCTCTGTTTGTCTGGCTATGAACCAATTCTTTTTAAAGTTTGCATTATTTGGTATGCAAGTTCTGTAATGCTGGGTGAGATCTCCCATCTCTTGTCCTGAAATGTTGTATGACAGTTACAGTGGCTTATATGGATGTGTCATGCTCAGTGAATGCGCTTATAAAAAAAGTTATCTAATTATGTTTGCACCAAATTTTATCTAATTATGTTTGCACAATAGCCAAATTATGGAACTCCCTCCCACCCACAATTACCTCTGTACCATCATTCACCCACTTCAAAACTTTATTAAAAGCGCACCTAAAAACATGCTAGCTATGCCCTTGTAACTCCCACTCTAATATCACCCACTTCATTCAACCACTGCCTTTCTTTCCACTCCACTAACTACTTTGATTATAGCAAGCTCCGATGCTCATAAGCCTAGTACTTATTATACAGCAGGAACTTCTTATTGTAACATTTGTTAATGTCTGTTATGTACTTCACAGATAAAGATTCTAGTTGTCTACTGATGTACTATGTTCTTCATCTGTAAATATGTTGTAATTGCTATGTTAAATTGTTATTCGCTATGTAATCCAATGTAACTACTGCCTGTTTATTTTAACTGTGGAGCTTTTCTCCCCGTGTCTCCGCTGAAAATGGACCTACGTCCAGTGGGACACTCCCGGTCAATAAATGTAAATAAATAAATACAAAATAAAATAAATAAATTGTATACAACAGCAAGTTAAGTAGCTAATCAAATTGTCCCGTGTATTTAGTTATTTACTAACAGTTGTTAACTGGGTAATTAAACCTGTCAAAATACTTTTTATAGCCATTGCTTGGTCCTAAAGGCAATTATAATGTATACAAACATAGAGACTTTGCAGTTTTAAATATGGAAGTTTGCAGAACATCCCTGATTTTGCCTCATATTTTGCTCTGGACCTTATAAAAACTTTGATTTTCTGGTAAATCACTGAGAATAAGTCAGGCAATAATGTGAGAAGTTAGAGATTTATGCTTACTGTTCAGAAAATCATGTTGATGCAAAACATGTTGTTCTATTAGCTTTTAAAGTGAATTATAGTAGTATTCAAAACTTGTTCCTGATTGCTTGCCTTTGTCCCCCCATTATTTTTGTGATCTCTGCAGAATTCTTGAGCAAAGACGTTGAGGGGTTTGACGACAAGCAAGTCTAAGCCCTCATTTTCATAGTGGGTGATTGCATTTAAACTACTGCCAGTAACATTTTAACACATCTTCAGTAAACAAAGACTGTCCTGGGCCTGTGATTTGTCAGATGCTTTGCCGTCAGCACCATGCCATGTCTTGGCATAGCTTTATCAGCATTTACCTCTTTCATGTATGATTACATCTGGACTTTGAAGCTGTGAAGCTGTTATCAGTGGTTAAAAGTGTTGTTGCCCACTGTTTTGTGTTTTTACTGAAAAGTAGAAACACTAGGTGGTGGATCACAAATGTTGCAGGAGTATTCTTTTTGCTGGAGGTGGGTCTTGACTATGAAATTGTAGCATCATTTTTATTTTATTGCAAATTGTATAAATACCCAAGTACCTGTATGCATGTTTACATGTATGGAAATGTCAGACTTACAGAGTATGCACCAGGCTTATACAGTGCATAGAAAACATTCTGAATCACATCCCGTAACTAGGTATACATGGTATGCACTAGGCTTACACAGTGCATAGAAAATATTCTGAATCACATCCCAGAACTAGGCATACATGGTATGCACCAGGCGTACACAGTGCATAGAAAACATTCTGAATCACATCCCAGAACTAGGCATACATGGTATGCACCAGGCTTACACAGTGCATAGAAAACATTCTGAATCACATCCCAGAACTAGGCATACATATTATGCACCAGGCTTACACAGTGCATAGAAAACATTCTGAATCGCATCCCAGAACAAGGCATACATGGTATGCAAAAGGCTTACAGAGTGCATACAAAACATTCTGAATCACATCCCAGAACTAAACATACATGGTATGCACCAGGCTTACCCAGTGCATACAAAACATTCTGAATCACATCCCAGAACTAGGCATACATGGCATGTACCAGGCTTACACAGTGAGTACAGTGCAGCTGTCGGGTTATAATGAGGTCACTGGCTTTTTATTCATACATAGTGCTGCTCCCTTTGGCATGTACCTGCCCAGATGTACTTGAAAGACCCCAGTGATTGCTCACAGAGAAAACCAAACGCCTGAGTACCACTGCCAGTGCAGAATGCCTTAAGGTTTTGTCTTCTCTCTGTGTCATACAGACACCTTAGTATGACCTCTGCCTGGCCCACAGGGCCTGTAATGATCCTATCTTGAGTAAACACCTCCATAATCACAAAATTAGCAATACCGTGAACATCCATATTAAGATCTTAACCTTCACCATAAAATGCATACCTCACACAAAGGATTTCTCTGTTCTGAAACAGACCCCCCCCCCTTTCATATTAAATGCAGTAGCTCCCTCTTTCTCACCACACGCAAACTGGATGATTAGAAAGGTAACCACAAATACATCCTCGGTGTCACCCCCACAAACTGTCATTGAAAGGGATAATAATTAGTGTGAATTTTAATGGCTAGGCTGCAGATGATCTTCCTTATCAGTTGGCTAGTAACAACTTGTGTGTGTCAAATATTCTTGAGTAATATCACAGTACCATACTTGTATAGTGCATATTAGGCTTATGCGGTATCAGACTATCTTGAATCATACCCCAGTGCACAGTGTATGTGTGTGTCAGGCTTGTAGAGTGAATAACAAACCTTCTGAAGTTGCACTCCATAGGCTGTACTGCATTTATAAATAGCACCCAGAACTTTTAGAAAAGGAAAAAAAAAAACAGGTAGTTAGTGAGGCGAAAGCAACACACAGTGCATTTATTATGTCTCATATGCTTGGATACTAGCTGTGCTTGCAATGGCGTTAATTTTGTACTTCTAGTAATGACGTTTTATATAGACCATATGGTATTAATTAGCTAAGACTGGAAGATTTAATAAAACTGGCAGTTTAAACAGTATCTCTCATTTATTTACTCATTCAGTCACTGCTATCTGCTTTATCCATTGCAGAGTCATGGGGGATCCAAAGCCTCTCCTAGCAACACACTGGGTACAAATTCTGGATGGGAAACCTGTCCATTGTGTGTGTGTGTGTGTGTGTGCGCATCTCTGTGTCTGTCTCTCTCCCTGACTGCGTACATGTGAAGGAAACCTAAAGGAGGTTTTACACCTGCTACTGTAAAACATTACCATTAAGGCTCCACTGAAACTGGTAAGTTCTTCAGATTCTAGATTGTGGTTTGATAGATTAGTGGTAGACAATGCATGGAATAAGATTAACCATAAGAATTCTGTCATGGGGCCACCATTTGAAAATTAAGCATTTAAGTAAGAGTGCCTATTGGGAATGGACTAGTTAGAATTAAAGCATACAGAAGGAAAAATGTGTGTTTCTGCCAGATCACACAGCACAGAGGAATAAGAGGATGTTCTTCGTGCATACAGCTGCAGTCATCACACTTGGGTTATCTGCCGTCAGGCGGGTCCTCGGTCGGCCGAATTCCAAAGTCTAGGTCCGGCGTCAGTTGTCGTCGCTTCTTCCCTGACGTCAGTGCGGCAGGGGTATAAAAGAGGCAGCCGACACCATTTTCTTCAGTCTTTCTTGCCGCGCGGTGCCCGAAGCAGAAGCAGTTCGCAAGTGCCAGTCGGCCAGCTCCTGAGATTTACGAAAGTATTTCAGCCGAAGTCTTCTTTAAAGCTAAGTACCCGTTGGAAACTTTTCTTGCCTCAGACCGATGTCAGACAAAGTTAATAATTGCATTTCTTGTGGGAAGCAAATACCGCATAAGGATTTTCACTCTTACTGTATACCTTGTTTAGGGCCAGAACACAACGTCTCGGCCTGCTGTTTTTGTGGTAGATTTAACAAGCGCACTATTAAGCGCCGGGCGGAGTTCGCCCTTCATTATTTTGACAAAACATTTAATTATATTATGTCGTCGGATATGCCGACGCCAGTTTTAGGCAAAAAATGCAAGGATAAGGACAGACACCCGAGGCCTGCACCAAGTACTGAGACCACGCTAAGGCCGACTACCGGTTCTCCGGTTCTCAGCGAGGCGCCTACGCAGCCCCTGACTGCCGATGAAACCTTATTACCGGCGACTTCAGTACCCGAGGTCGCAGGTTCCTCAGTCCCCATTCCCACTGCAGATACCGACGCCACTCTTAGCGGAGAAACGGAAAGTTTAGCAAGGCCTGCCATTTCTGAAGGCGTTTTCAGGCCTACCACCTTATCTATTAAATCGTACACTAAATCTAAAGCTCCAATGAAAATTAAAAAACAGGGTCCTCAAGCCCCCTCTCAAAGTCCCATGCCCAAAAAACAGATGCTTAAAATGGCTGAGGATTTGATTTCACTCATCAGGGGCTCTCAACCCCCCTCAGACAAAAGACCCAGGATGGAGGAAGACAACCCTTCCTCAGATCAGGCATCTATTACCTCAGGCCTTTCTGAGGACCTGGATTACGCCTGTTCCCCTTTTGAAGACTCTGATGCTGAGGAGTCTATTCCCTCAGTCTCCCCCCCTGAGGACTACTCTTTTGGGGAAACCCTACATACATTGAGAGAACACTTCCACTGGGAAGGCCAAGATTACTCAGATTCCAAGAAAAGGCTCAGGGAATTTCTGCTGCTTCCCCAGCACAGGCCCCTGGCTATTCCTCCTGTCTTAGATATTTTGGATGATGTGTATGCAGAAGCCAGTCTTAATCCAGACTCTTTACCTCCTGCCCCTATTAAACCCGACAGATATTACCGGGTTCCTGATTCTCACCAGTTCCTTTATAAAAGCCCTTCTGCTGACCCAGAAACTATTTCTCAGGGTCCCAAGGGGATTAAGGCCTCTACTGCTAAAAACCCTTTACCTTCAGAGAGAGATTCCAGAGCATTGGAAAGGTGGGGAAAAAGGTGTATACATCAGCCACTTTAACCATGAGGGCATTAAACTGTCAATTTCATATGTTAAAGTACCAGCAGTTCTTGCTATCTCAGCTGAAAAGCAAAATGACACAAACAGAACAACCTGATTTGAAAGTGTTGCAGGATTTGTTGCATGGAGCAGAACAAGTGGGGAAGCATACCTTACAGTGTGGTTTTGATGCTTTAGAGGCCTCATGCAGAGCTGCTGTCACGGGGTCTGTCATACGTAGACACGCTTGGCTCAAAGAACAAACCTTACCAGATCATGTCAAAGCAAAATTATTAGATGCACCACTAAAAAAAGATGTACTGTTCAGTGTTGAAGCTGAGGAGGTACCAAAGAAAATGGAGAAAAAAGCTAAATCTATGCAAACAGTTAAAGATTTCTTGCAGGTGCAGCCTCCACGCTTCAGCAGAAACTGGCCTTCAAAGAATTGGTCCTTTCCAGCCACGGACAGACCCCAAAGGGGTAGTTACAGACGCCCAAGGGGTAGAGGACAACCTCAAGGATCTTACAGAGCCAGGCAATGGCAATCACCAGCCCCAAGAGGTGGAGAAGACAGAACACAGTTATTTAGAAAGCAGACACAATGACTTTCCCCTTTGACTGCCAAACAAAGCTATAATGGCAGCACCTTTGGGAGGAAAACTGGCCTTATTTTCAAAAAACTGGCACATTGTTACAAAGGACAAATGGATTCTGAATATTATAGACAGAGGCTACAGATTCCACTTTCTCACCCTTCCAAAGATGAGGGGCATGCCAAACCTGCCACAAAATCAATGGGCAGAGGCACAAAAACAAATTTCTGCTCTCATGGATATGAAAGCAATTCAAGAGGTACCTGCAAAAGAACAAGGTCAAGGATTTTATTCAAGACTATTCCTGGTACCAAGAAAGGACAAAGACTGGAGACCCATCTTAGACCTATCTATTCTAAACACATATCTAGAGGTACCAAAATTCAAGATGCTCACATTACAGCAGCTTCTTCCCATGCTGGGCAAGGAGTCTTGGCTGGTAACGCTGGACCTCAAGGAGGCATACCTGCATGCCCCTATCAGACAAGATTGCAGAAGATACCTCAGATTTCTTGCATGTTCAACCCATTATCAATTCTCTGCATTGCCCTTTGGCTTATCTACTGCGCCCAGAGTGTTTACAAAATGCATGGCATCAGTAATTGCTTTCTGCAGACAACGAGGAATACAAATCTACCCATATCTGGACGACTGCCTGATCCAAGCGGACAGCAAGGACATTCTATTGCAACATCTGGTGTTTGTAATAAAACTGTTAAATTGCCTGGGGTACACAGTAAACAAAAAGAAATCAAAGCTAATACCCTCTCAACAGATAATTTTCCTGGGTGCCAGCTTAAATACAACGGCCCAGATGGCTTACCTCACACCAGACAAACAAGGGCAACTGTCTCAATACTTCAACAAAATGGCAACTTTAACCAGGCTAACTGCAAGGAAAATCCTGCAGGCTCTGGGGTTCATGGCATCTTGCATTCTACTAATACCATTTGCAAAGCTGCATATGAGGAAACTACAATGGTACCTAAAACACTTATGGTCTCAACACAAACACAGCTTGGAAACAATTTTACCACTCATTCCATGCCTTCAAAAGGAATTTTTGTGGTGGGCTCAAGCATGCCAAAGAAACACAGGTCTCCCTTTCTGTATACCATAAGCAAGGCAAGTCATTACAACAGACGCCTCAGACTACGCATGGGGAGCACACATGGCAGACCAGTGCATCCAGGGAAAATGGTCCCAAAAACAGATGCACCTACGCATCAACCAAAAGGAGATGCTAGCTGTGCAAAATGCTCTTATGAATTTCAAGGACCTACTGCAACCAGGCCAGCTATTGATAAGGACAGACAACACCACAGTCATGTGGTACATAAACAAACAGGGAGGGACGCATTCATACCCCCTATGCAGGCAAGCTATGACCCTGTGGAACACAGCATTGGAATGGCAAGTTCAACTACAGGCACAATTCCTGCCAGGGAAGGAAAACACTCTGGCAGAGAACTTAAGCAGAAATATGACAGACCCTCACAAATGGAAGTTGCATCCTCAAGTCTTCTCAAAGATAACTCAAGCATGGGGACAGCCAGACATAGATCTATTTGCCTCCCACAGCAATTACCAGTTGAAGAAATTCTGCTCAAGGACCTATCATCCACAGGCCTGGAAAGTGGACGCACTATCTTTCAGTTGGACAGCATTGACAGTCTACGCCTTCCCGCCTCTACCTCTACTGACCAAAGTCCTATTAAAAACCAGAGCAGAGAGGCCAAAAATGATTCTCATTGCTCCAGACTGGCCATGACAGCACTGGTATCCTCTCCTAAAGAACCTGTCACACTCACCACCATGGATCCTACCTCAAGTCCCTCTTCTGTTGTCACAGCACAACTACAAGATCCTTCACAGCCAGCTCATAACTCTAAATTTAGCTGCATGGAAAATACCTTAATTTGCCAGCAGGCTCTCCTCTCCAAGGAGGTACAGGATGTCATCTTGGAGGCCAAGAGACCCTCTACTAGAAAAACCTACTCCGCCAAATTGAAACGATTTTGCTCCTGGAATCAAGCAAAGGACCAGAATCCTTGGGTAATAAATATACCACATATTTTACAGTACCTAGCTGAGATGTTAAACAGTGGCCTTTCCTTCTCTTCCATCAAGATCCGCACTTCAGCAATTTCAGCACAATACAATACGGATCCTCCTTTATTCTCACATCCTCTATTAAGGCAGTTCCTCAGAGGGGCAAAAAATATAAACCCCCCACGGAAACCACCAGCTCCAGCTTGGGACCTCAACTTCGTATTGGAGAAGCTGACACTGCCTCTCAGCAGAGTTACAATATTTGTCGTGGAAAACAGCTTTGCTTCTGGCTATTACCTTAGCACGCAGGGTTTCGGAACTACAGGCCCTCATGGCTGTGCAACCATTCATCATTTTCCATCAGGACAGGGTTTCCTTATGAACCAACCCTACCTTCATGCCAAAGGTAGTATCCAGTGTGGCTTTGAATCAGACTATTCATTTACCTACCTTTTATCCAAATCCCCAGAACAAAGGGGAGAGGCTACTCCACTCCTTGGACATTCACAGGCAACTTCGTTATTACTTGGACAGAACAAAGTCATTCAGGAAATCTGAGCAGCTCTTTGTGTCCTATGCTACAGGTGCTCGAGGAAAGGCTATTTCCAAACAGACTATTTCAAAATGGATAGCCCACTGCATACGCTTTTGTTATTCATTTCATGGAAAATCAGTGCCTGTATACATCAGATCCCACTCCACCAGGGCTACAGCTACCTCAGCAGCTTTCCTCAGGGGGGTCCCTACCAAGGACATTCTGGAAGCAGCTACTTGGAGCTCAGTGCACACTTTCACCAAACAGTACCACCTTCCACTATACTCAAAATCTAGAGCGGGCTTTGCCACAGCAGTCCTGCAGGGCATTCTAGCCCCTCCTAACTCCAGTTAGTACCAGCCACCCTTACTTAGCTTTGGGATTCTATCGAAGTGTGATGACTGCAGCTGTATGCACGAAGAACATAGTACAGTTTTGTACCTACAATAAATGTAGATGTTCGAGTGCGCATACAGCTGCAGTCCAGGTTACCCTCCATCCCCTCTTAGGACAGAGCTTATGACAAACACCTTTAACATACAACCTATTTGGGGTATTCCTATATGGTGTATTTGCTTGCAACTACTGTTTTGATTTATCTACTTATGTATGTTTGCATAACATCATGTATTGCCTTCCTTTCTGGGGGCACCTGACATCTGGGGTAAGAAAAACTGAAGAAAATGGCGTCGGCTGCCTCTTTTATACCCCTGCCGCACTGACATCAGGGAAGAAGCGATGACAAACGATGCCGGACCTAGACTTTGGAATTCGGCCAACCGAGGACCCGCCTGACGGCAGATAACCCAAGTGTGATGACTGCAGCTGTATGCGCACTCGAACATCTACATTTATGGTAGGTACAAAACTGTACTTTATGAAAGAAGTAGAACTCTAGTCCTAAGAAGGCACTGTGTGATTCAGGAAATATACAAACCACAGCAAGCATGTGAACAGCTGGGAGGTGCAGCAGTATTATCTGTAACTTTAACCATTGCTGCTTGACACAGATTTTGCCTAACATATCAGTTTATTAATTTAAACTACATTAACAGTTGTTAAAATCCTGAGTGTGTGTAGTTCATAACCTCATGGCCTACTGGCAGTTACATTTATACTCCTAGGATTGTCATATATATTCATGAAAATAATCAAATAAAGGAGGGTTGTTTTGTATTTGAACTCAACCTTCCAAGATTACAGTCTGGAACTACTGCCCCACTGTAGTAATTCAAACTCAAAGTATCCCTGGCTGTACTTCTCTGCCTTCACCTCAGATCCTTGTAGAAAACAATTGCAAAACAAGTACAGAGGTGTGGCACATGAATTACGTACAAATCAGTGGAAGAAGGAAATAAGTGGCACACTGGAGACTTGGGACCCAAGTGGAGTGGACTGGCATTCCATGTGTGCTTTGACCTGCCCTGCTGTGGCCACTGAAGCTCATCAGGGAAAGAGGAAATAAGTGTCTCATTGGAGACTATTGATGCAGATGGAGTGGAGTAACATTCCACTTCGACCTGCACCACTCTGGCCACTGAAGCTTGCCATTGAAAGAAGGAAATAAGTAACTCACTGGAGACTTGGGACCAGATGGAGAGGAATAGCATTCCACTTGTGCTTCAACCTGCCCCACTGTGGTCACTTAAGCTTGCAGGATGCTTTATTTTGTAGCAGTTCTTTGTAGAACTGCGTTTACACCATTAATGGAATGAAATGTGCAGGAAATTAAAATATTTTTGTCTTGATGTTCTGTACAATAAAACATCCCTGCAGCCTGATAAGATGTATATGTGGCATTAACTGACTGCACCTTTGATGCTTTGCATACTGACAAAAAGAGTGGAATGCTATTTCATAGGTTCGTAGTTATATACTAGGTTAACAACCACCAGAGCCTTTATAGCCTTGGCGTGCAATCCAACCCACTTGTGTCCTTGTGTATTGTGGGTGTTTATTAGGATGGGGTATGTTAGTCAGGAAGTTTATAGAGGTTATAGTGGGTATATTAGTTTTGTCATTACTGTCTGCCTCTGTTTATCAGAGACATGGGGGCCATACCCAGGGTGAATTTCTGATTCCCCATTCATTGGTCAAGGTTACACTTAAATAGGGTTAGGGATAGACTCTGTTTCACATGGATGATAAGTCTGTTTCAGAGCATGGGGATCCTCTGAGACACACATCTGTCTCTCCAACATGTCTTATTTATGTCACAAGCAAAATTTAAGTCATTGGCTCTAAAGTTTCTGATGTTCATTTTTCAGCTGTCCATCAGAGCTGGATCCAAGGATACCTTGTATGCCAGGCATAGATCACCTGTCAGTAATCTGTATGGAACAGAATATAGAGATAGGGCTTTAAGATGATCCATATAGGAAAATGTGTTTATATCCTGGATTCTCCTAGTACGGAACCTTTGTGGGCATTCCAACTATTGCATATGTCTGGTTAGGTGCATGCCAAAGAGGGCATTATACTCAATGATGGGTCTGATAAGGGATGAATAAAGTGGCACTATGACTTCCTTGGACCTGGATGCCATGCCTTTACTTATAAGTTAGACAAAATTGAATGATTTTCTTAACACCTTGGCCACATGTTGGTCTAAGGACAGATTACTGTCTACGTATGTTCCCAGATCCCTGAATACTGGGTCAACCCTTAGGGATGTCTTATCAAAAGAGTAATTAGCCTGGGGGGCAGATTTGCGAAAAAGGTAGTATAATGCATTTATTGCCATGGATTTTTAGTCTATGACTTTGGCACCAGTCATTTGTCTGTTTGAGACTCCCTTGTAAGATGATTGTGTTACTGGGGAATCTATAATAGCTTTTTGCAGTCATCTACAAACTTGTTCAGCCAAAGGCGTTAGACAGTCACCTTTACCTCTGAGAAGTAGATGCCAAATAGGAGTAATCCCAGCATGGAGCCCTGAGGTACACCACAGGTGTCCAATCTCATAGTGGAGATGGTATCACCAATCCTGACTTCCTGGGCCCTGTCTGTGAGCCAGCTGGCAATCCAGTAAGTTATGTAGGGGTTTATACGCAGTTTGGTGAATTTGTCAATTTTACCTGAGTGGGGTGTTGTATCGAACACATAAGCCTGGTCCAGTAAGGTGTTATGCACCATTTTCTCTTCATCCACTGCCCTGGAGACCTTCTTGAAGATGTCCACCAGTTTGAATAGGCATAATCTTCCCTTTATAAAGCCAAACTAGGTTGGGTCCAGTATCTGACGATTGCCTATGTCTTTGTTGGTTATTTCTCTGATAATTATTTCCATGGCTTTGCATATTACACTAGTCAGATAAGTAGGTATGTAGTTTCTGTTGTCAGTTGATGATTCACCTTTGTGAAGCGAGATAACTGTTGTGGTCCTCCATTCTCATGGTAAAAAGCCTGTTTTGAGGCTATAGTTGAAAAGTGACTCAAGTAGTCCTTATGTTTCCAGCTTTTTCGGAGACATCTTGGGATATTGTCAGGGCCCATTGAGGCTTTGTTTCTGGCCTTAGCGAGCCCCACCAGACCTGTTCCCTATTAATACTTGTGGGTGGAGGTATGCTAGTAGATATTTCATGGAAGAAGGTGGGGGGAGTGGGGAGGGGTGACGTTTGAGATAAATTTGTGAGCCAGCAGATTCGTTATGTTGCTCTACTTAGTGAAGGTGACACCACTGACCACCAGTTCAGCAAACTGTTGTGTGCTACCTTTGAGGTTTCAGATGTAGCTGTAGAAGGCCCTATGGTTGTCTTTAGCCTGCGAGACTATCTTGACCTCATAATTGGCCTTGTTGGACTTAGCCTCTTAGTTTCATGTGTAGTTTAATTACAGAGCTCAAATCAGTATGGGAGTTACTCTTCATGATTTTAGCCATGAGTTTTTTTTTCCTTTTGTTATATATGCTGTTAAAGCTAAGGCTCCATGAGTGTGTTTTGTTTTTAGAGTTTGTTTTGGGCTTACATCCAGTAGGTACAGCAGCCTCCTTACAGCAATTTACATGTTTGTACAGGGTCTATTGAACAATTCCATATAGGTTGTTGTGAAGTCAGGGTTGGGAGGGGCAATGCATTTTAATAAGCTATCACTTGATAGGGTGTAGTTTGCTTTGGAATAGTTCCTAACTGTTACAGAGTTTGCTGGGGTAACTGAGTTGATTTTTATTTTGAAGGTGACAGCTTTGTGGTCCGACCTCACCAGTGAGGAAGTGACAGTGGGCGGAGAGAGAGGGTTGGTATGCAGCACTCTCCCATATTGGTGAGCACCAGCTCTGGTATGTTTGAACCTCTGGTGGGTGTGCACGCTATCTGGTCAAGGGTATTTATGTTAGTGAAGTCCAGAAATCACTGTGCCTGTGAGTATGAGGCAGTCTGTGTTTCCCAGTCTATAAAGGGGTAGTTAGTCTCCCATTAATAGGGTATTTGGTTTAATGCTGTGTGTCTCCAGTAAGTCTAGGTTGACTGTACTCATTTTGTGGGTTTGATTTTTCTTTTGTCTTTATTGTACTTAACATCTTTCTTCATTGTACATGCTTTACTGTGATATCTGTTGGTACTTTCCCAGTTGTTCTTGCTAAAAGATGCAGTCCTGTAGAACAAGCTGGCCTCAAGAAATTAAACAAGAATCTGCTACCTCGTACTACAAACCACAATTGTCTGCAACCATTTCCCTCTTTCCATACCATATCTCCTAGATAGTTACTTACACAGTAAGCCTCCCATGATCTTCGCACTCCCTTCACTTGAAAGAAGAATGGCAATCAGTAAAGGAGCTTTACTTGCCAAGCTTGAGTATGTCCTCCCACTAACTGCTAATGCAGCCAAGATCAAAATAACATGCCTTTCCACAAAATTTAGCTAGCAACATCTGCAGGCTTATCAGCTTAATCCCTCAAACAGAGAAAGCCTGTACAGGCCTAGAAAAAGATAAATGTCTGCCTATAAAGTAAAGATGCACACTTCTAATGTACCTGATTAACAAGCTAATTCACTTAGAAACTGTTTCTTCAACAGCCGTCTTAAAAGAACATCCATCCATAATCAGTGCTTTAAATCCTGAACTCCCCTGTAACAGACTTCGTACCACAGACCGTTGATTTTCAGTAACAGAACAATAGATGTGGGAAGGTCTGGCTGCAAATCTGAAAGGAATTTAACCCTTCCAGGCATACAAACAGCACACTTAAAAAGTTTCTTTTTCAGCATGCTACTTTTGAATTTGAATGGTCATGATCCCAGGGATCACATGAAATCTTACTCTGTCTACTACTCCTCTCATTACAGACATTTGGGCTAGATCATCCTCAGATAACTAACACCCTTGGTCTACACCTTATTATTCTTAGACCCCCTACCCTTCTTATACATTATCTCTTTCTTCTCTAACCCTCCCTCCACTACTTCCCCATTTTTACTCAACCTATCGTATATGTAAATAATGTAAATATTTTTCTGTTTAAGTTGCATTTCTTAATGTTTCTGTATTTCCAGTGCACATTATCTTTTCATTTTAAACCATATATTCAACAGTTTGCAAATACATTTCTTGTTATTTGTTTCTGACAATTTGCTTTTTTCCACTTAATTGGAGCTTTTTTATATTTACTGTACTCCATGGACTGAACCTGAAAATGATCAATATGGATCAGTGTTCTATGCTGATTAACAAAGGGAATAAAAAAAATATGTATAACATAAACTGTCTAAAATAGGCAGCCCAAGAGATGAAAACATTTCCCCAGGATTCCTAAAACTTTTCAGGAGCTTCATAGTTAAAAACTTTCATACATCTAAGAAACAAACCTCCAAATTCTAAAACAATTCTTGACATGGAAATCTACTGGAATAATGTTCATACCCAAAGTACAAAAGCCTAAAAATCCTGATAATGCCAGATCCTTTGCTTTCTTCCCAGTTTTAGACAAAGTACATGAAAAGTGTTCTGCAACCAGATATTACACTACCTAAACAAATATGGTACATAGGATCATACGAAGTTACTAGGCTATTGGCCCTGAGGCCTTTATAAGCCTAGCTAAGAGTTTAGCCCATGTTTAGACAAGTCAGCCCCTGTCCAGCAGGGACATAGGTGGAATCCCAGGAGTGTATTTTCTATTTCCCATCCAGTTATGAAGGTTGTGCTTAAAAAGGGATAATTTGGTACACTGCTTGATGTGGAGAGGGAGCCTATTCCACAGATGGGGGAGTCTCTGAGGCACAAATCTGTCCCGCCAATAAGCCCAGTTGATGTCACAGACCAGGTTGAGGTCATGCATGCAGCTTACTTGAGTGGAGCTTGACCTGCAGATATACAGCAGTCCAATCAAGGCAGGGCCTGAGATTGCTTTGTATGTCAGACAGAGGTCAGCTCTGAGGAGTCTGTATGAAACTGAGTAGAGGGACAGGGCTTTTAGCCTGTGTAGGGTACATGTTTGAGGCCCTGGATTCTCCTGGTGAGGAATCTCTGTGGTCTCTCCAGCTGCTGCATGTGATTTTTGAGGTACATACCAAAAGGGGCATTGTATTCAATAATGTGCTTCATAGGGGAAGAATACAGGTTTGTTATAACCGCCTTGTTCCTGGATGAGATACCCTTACTTATGAGGTGGGCCAAGTAGAAAGCTTTCCATACAACAGAAGCAACATGGTGGTCAAAAGTCAGGTTGCTGGCAACCTGAATGCTCAAATCCTTCACAACTGATTGCATGCTTAGGAACTTGTTATTAATGTGATAATTTGGGATTCGTATCACTTCACTGAAAGACCATTTCACTGACACCAAATCACCTAAAGTTCATTTCACCTAACACTAATTTCACTGACAAGTAGTTCTCTAAGGCAAGTCAAAGGTATATGCCATTTTCCCCACTGTAGTGGCATCCTGGTGTTAGTTTACATAGTTGGGGGTGTGAGGGGCACAGCCCCCCATATTGGGGGGTGTGGGGGCGTAGCCCCCACTGTGGTTTTCTGTTGTCTGGTTTTGTTTTACATTATTTGGTAAAACCCAACTAGGTGGGGGGGCTATGCCCCCCACACCCCCTTAACTATATATACTAACACCAGGATCATTGCACTACAGTGGGGAAAAGGACATATACCTTTGACTTGCCTTAGAGTGCTGCTTGTCAGTGAAATGAACTTTAGGTGAAATGGGTGTCAGTGAATGGTCTTTCACTGAAGTGATACGAATCCGATAATTTGTGGGGACATCACTCTCCCCAAAGGGGATGACGATGATTTTTTTGGTATTCAGCATGAGGCCATGTTTCTGGTACCAGTATTTTGTTTGGGTGAGACCCCTCTTGGAGGATGTTCACATCACTAAGGGAATTGATAACAGTGCCCAGCTTGCAGTCATCTGCAGACTTGGTCAGCCACAGCCCACTGGTTTTGGCTTGCACCTCAGAAAAGTATATCCCAAATAACAGAGGCCCCAAGACTGATCCCTGGGGTACGCTGCTTGTTAGCTGGCTTCCACTATTTTGACTAGGTGGGTTCTGTCAGTGAGCCAGTTTGCTACCCATCTGGTAACATATGGATTGATGTGTACTTGAGAGTTTATCTGTTATGCCCGAGTAAGGAATATTTTTGAAGGCTTTGGCCAGGTTAGGGTAGGCGGTGTGCACCATCTTCCCCTTGTCCATGGCTTTAGTGACTGTTTCATAGAAGTCAGCCATATTTAATAGATGTGACCCCACCTTGATGAAGCCAAACTGTGTGGGACCAAGTGTTTGGAAGTCTGCTAATGTCCTTGTTAATGAGATCCATGATAATCTGTTCCATGGCCTTGCAGATCAAGCTAGTTAGGCTGATGGGTCTATAATTTCTCGAATCGGTGGATGCTCCACCTTTGTGCAAAGGGATGACAGTGGCTGTGAAGGACACTCAGCTGGGATGAAGACGGTACTCAGACTTTGGTTGGATAAGGTGCCTAATAGTGCTGCAAGTTCCTGCCTGAGTTCATGTAGAATGCAGCCTGGGACTTTATCGGGTCCCATGGAGGCTGTATTTTTTGCCTTTGAGAGGGCAGTGATGACCTGCTTCCTAGAGATAAGGGGAGAGGGGCAGGTACTGGGGATGTCCTGGTTTACTGATGGAGGGTACAGAGGGCTGAATGTTTCACTGAATCTGTCTACCAGCAGGTTAGCTATATCTACGGCATTTGTGTATGTGGTGTCCTTGACCACGAGTTCTGAACAGATCTGGGTGCTTCCTTTGAGACTGTGGACATATATGAAGAAGGCCTTGTGATTGTCTCTAGTAGATATGGCCAATTTGGACTCAAAGTTTGCTTTGGAGGATTTCATTAGTGCTCTTATTTGCTTGTTCAGGCTAAGGAGAGATTGCTTCCAATTGGGGACCTGCTCCTTTTTGGTCCTGGACAGAAATTTTTTTCCTTTTGTTATAGAATTTATTTATTGCAGATGTCCACCAGACAGGTTTACTCTTCCTTGTGGAGGATGATTTTGTCCTGTCAGGTATTCCTGATTCCATGCATCTATATAAGTGATTGTATAGTACTTTGGTGTAGATTTGGACAGTGGTGGCAATTCATACAGAGGGAGGAGGGTGCTGTGAAGCTGTTTATACCATCCCTCAGGAGGTTGTAATCAGCTTTAGAGAAGTTTTTTTTTTGTTTGACCCTAGCTAGAAGGGGGGGGGGATCAGGGGAGATGGTGACTTTAGTGGTTAACTACTGTGACTGTAGTGTACAGGGTCTTGGGTTCAAGACTTGCAGAGGCTGTTCATTCATCACCCAGAGACTCCCTACACTATGGAACAGAATCCCAGTCCATGTGAGGCAGAGCCCCTCACTGACTCTGTTCAAGAGAAATCTTGACGAGTGGATGGGAGATCGTAGGTTTACCCCGGGAATCATCTCTGTGTCACTGCTGGACAGAGGCACAGCAAACTAATGGGTATAGTATTCTCATCCTAAGGGGTGGTGAAAGCCACACACACTCTGGCTAGGCTTATAAATGCCCTAGGGCAGATAGCCTAGTATGAACCTATGAACCTATGAACCTTTATGGTCGGATCTTACTAGGGGGAATGATACTATCGGGATGCTACAGCGGTTACTCATGTTGGTTAATACAAGTCCAAGATATTATTACCTCTTGTGGGGGTATCGACTAGCTGTTCCAAGGAGTTTACATTGACAAAATTGGGGAATCCTTGGGCATTTGTGTTCTGGCATGAGTAGTTCTTCCAATCTATGTTTGGGTAGTTAAAGTCATCTAGGATCAGGGTAAAGGGTTGAATCTTGATAGATGTGAAGAGGTTCAGAAAGGCGGAGTGAGCATCTTGAGTTAAATTTGGGGGCCTTTAGCTCTCTGTGATTTGAATAGGGGTCTTGTCAATGGTTAACTGCACCTGGAGTGTCTTCTGTGCGTCATACTGTTTAACCAGCCTGGAGGTGTGTATGTCTTTAATATGTATTGAAACTCCACCTCCTTTGGATTTGCTGCCCACAGTTTGGGGTCTGTATGTATGATAGGATGAGTAACCAGGTAAGGCTGGAGTGTTCTCCACAGCTTTGAACCAGGTTTCTGTTACTGCACAAATAGCATCTTCCAGGGTTAAGAATGCTTGCAGTGAGTGCAGTTTCATGTTTAGACTCCTAGCATTTAGCAGCATGACCTTTAATTTGCATTTTGTTAAATTTTTATGTTGGTAGTTTTGACCTCATCACTTTTCCTAAAAAAGGCACTGTGGGGGAGGCAAGAGTATTTGCCAGAAGCCTGAAGCCCAAGTGAGACAGATGCAAGCCATGTCTGGCAAAGCATTGTGGTCTGTCGATCATATCTTTGCAGGATGTCAGGTAGTGGATCCCCCTGGAATTACACCAGAAATTAAGCCAGTTGTTAAAGTCAGTCATTTTCTGTTTGTATTGCGGCATCATTCTGGGTGATGGTAGAATGCTGCTTAAGGTTAACGACCTTCATGCCCGGGACACACATTCAATGAGCTCAATCGTTTTTCTCTTCATATAGTCCGGGGATGTACATCTAAAGCCATTCACGACAACATCGACTATAACAGAGTCATAACAGTAGTTGTTGAGAGACACGAGTGCATGTGTTATATGGTGGATTCTGGCACCTAGCAAAGAACTAACCATGACTTTCTCTTTATCCAGCCTGGTGAAAGGCACATCTTTGTGTCTCAAAATGGAGTCTTCTATGACCAATATGTTGGGTTTACGGTTAAGCCACAGTGGCTGTGAGACCCATATCTCACAGAAATGTATCTTTAGATCAAACAGTGGTGCATTTACTTCCTTTGATCAGTCACTGGTCTAATTTTATGTAACCTGGACAAAGACCTGATGTCTAGCACCCCTATTGCTGGATGAGATTACAAGAACAGAGTATTTCCCTAATGTATGCAACTGTTCAAGTTCCCCATGTCTTTAACCAGCTACTTCTCCTTTGTCAAAGAAAGTCATCAACACTGAGTCCTATCTCAAGGATCCATACTTGGCCCAGTCATCTTACTTACCCCTCGATATAAATGAGCTCACAACAGCCCACTTTGAAGAATATGTGGTAATTTTCAGAAACTTTTCAGATATTCATATAGTATAGACCCTCATTTTTCAAGATTTTCAAACCTGCTCTATTGATTGTCCTCCAGAGTGCCTATAATGAATACTGCAAACTTTGCCTTTTCGTATTCTAAGGGGTTCCCATTGATATGGTGAGTGTTTTAATTGTAATGTCAGAATACCAGGAATTAAAATGTAACTGGGATGGGTAAGTACCACATCAAATATCTGAGAAATTTGAAAGATTCCCCTTATTCCAAGGTACACCAGTCTTGGAGTCAGTATATGTATATAAGTAGCAGTGATGTTGGAGTAGGTATAGTCTCCTATGCACTGGGTGCAAGCAGGTGACACTCTATACAGACATGCTTTAAAGGTATAACATCAAGTTTCAGAGTTAGCTGTATCTTTTTTAACACCTTTATAAAATATTTATATTGTAGACAATATATATATATATATATATATATATATATATATATATATATATATATATATATATACACAAAACCATTGCAACTATTTTTTATTTTTATGTATTATATATATATATATATATATTTTTTTTTCAAACAAATATCATTCACTCCGACATTCTACCTCCATAAAAACATTATCTGAATTCTACATCTAATGTGATCAACAGATTTTTACATATTTCACCACAGCAGCAAAGGATCACAATATTATATTAATTTTTACTTGCTACTATCCAGCCTTTCTTACATTTTATAGTATAACTTAAGTTTGGATACCTTATAATTAAGAGAGTACTTTATTGCTTTAATATCTTTAACACATGCAACAGTCACTGAAAATACTCCATTTACCTCACATTTAAAATACCCCTGACTGCACATTATACAAACTTCTTTACAGTATAACATACACGTTACCTCATGAAACTTGTATTCACGCTAGCAAGAACAAAAAACGTTTACCTACAGTTATTTAACTGTTTTACCTACAGTTATTTCTTCATTTGTTTTAAGTTCATCCTACACATTAATGACATAAAATAAGGTATACCCAACATTTTAACACAGACAACAAAATTCCAGTCTTTCTCAGCTAGTTCTTGCATAATCACATTTCAGGTCTGTTCCTGTGTCTAACGGGATTGCTGCTTTACTGTCTTCCATTTACTTTCAGTTTTCACAGTGCTGCAGGTCTTCTTCATAATCCTTATCCAACTGTCAGTACCAGTTTTTGGTTCAGGTCTAATGTACTCCTGATTCTTCTCATTAACTTTTTTTCTGTCACTCAAGCATTTTTGTAACAATGGAAACATTTTCATTGGCAAAGTCTGTCTGTGGGCTTTTTTATTGTTAGAAGAATGTGCCCTTCTGCTTGCTGGTTCATTCTTCTTTGGCTAAGTCTTATTTTTACTCCTTAGCCTACTATGCATTCAAAAATCTGTTTGATCCTAAATTAAGTATATTCTGAAGAAAGCTGGTTACATCAACTTGAATCACACACCTGCTTCTCAACATTCCCTGATTGTGGAGATAAACTTCCTTCTCTATTGCCTGGTGCATACATGTTTTCCACAAACACTCTGATGTCCCCAATTTGTTATTCTTTTCTGTTCTTCCACAGTTTTGTCAATAGCAACCCTTTCTGCTGGTAAGATTGCATCTTTATTAATATAGACTTTGCTTGCTTTTTTCATGGTCACATTTGTTGTATACGCACAAGTTACCCTCTCAGTTAACAAATCCTGCTATGCAATACCAGTTGCTTAGGTGTACTTCCATGAATTAATGCTGCATGTTCCTCCCATTTTCTCTGGTATAGCAAAAAATCTCACGTTTTGTCTATGTACTCTGTATTTTAACTCAGTTATTTTTAAGCAACTCTTATTGAGAAGCATCATGCACAGGAATCCTTTTTTTTATTTCAGCCTCTGTTTTTTGCAGTTTTATTATTTCATCTGAATAGCTAGTTAAAGCTGTTTGTATTTTTATAACTAAGACTTGAACTGCATTTTGCTGAACAGCTGCAAGATTCTTCTGAGCCACAGAATTTTTTCTCTTTTTCTAGTTGATTTTTTTCTCCTACTTTCTCCAGATTACTTCTTTGCTGACATTCATGCAGTGTAATTTACTAGCAGATAACTGAATTTTGCACAAAAAGACAACTTTTACTGGCTTTTACTTTTTCACTTTTCATACTGAGAGAGCTCTAATTAGCCTGTTGATCAGTGAACAGCCATCTTGAAAGTCACAGAGTTAGCTGTTGCTTGTTTTGCTCACATTTTAATTTATTTATTTTGAAATATCAAAACTTAGTATCGGGTCACACACACAACTCATTAACACATATGAGGTGTGAAATGTCACAGCTCTAGCAGGCTACACACATCTTGCATCCCAGAGCATTTTCTGAAAAATAAACTTAAAAAGCATAAGAAAAACAAATGTAAATAAAATAGCAGTGTTGACAGTAAAAAGTATTGTTTACAGTGATAATAGCCAGTGCATTCATAGTCTTTTCCTTAAATAATGTAATTTATTATAATGCACACAAACTCCAATTTATATATTTTTTCTAAACTTTCAATAACACATGTTCATATCTTGAAAATTATTCAACTTAGGCATATATTATTATGACATTTTTTGTTAACCAAACATAAGCTTTCACATGACAACAATAAATTCCTCTATAAGAAACATCAAATTATTAATCTCAAAGAAAGAAAGAAGTACATGTTTACAGAGATATTTACAGCAATATGAAAACATGCATTTATTTGTATAATTAGCAGTACAAATAATACTGGATATCTCTCAAGATGTGCAAGTTACAGTGCAAGTATCAAAGGCAGTTTTGTTCGACATCCAAAGTTTCACCTGATGTCATGCAGCATTTAAGTCACTTGTTTTTTGAAATATTAACTGCATAAGGAAATATTTCTTATTTTCATAATTATTAACAATTAGCAATGTTTCCAGTATAGTGTGATATAAACCAGCATTAGCAGGGACTAGTTCTCTCTCTCACATTCGTGTTTCATACCATATACCTCAATAAAATGTAGGTTTCTCAATTATGAAAACATGAACAACAACTGGTGAACAAAGATGAATTTCTCTACTGCATAACATCCTAGATTAAGAATCTTAGTATAATTTTGTTGATAACCCATTGACCTCTCTAATTCTGCCTATTATTATTGGGTGAGTCACTTAGTTAAAGAAGTCAGACCCCAAAAAATGTTCTGGACTCCATATGGAGGTATGGGTGTGAACTGTAAGTATACAAAAAAGGCAGTATAGACTTGAGTGAGTTAAGAGAGTGTGCCCCCCCCCCCCACACACACACACAACTGGTTATTAAACTCTGCTCTTTGGTAGGCTTAAGAGTATCAAAAAACCCCACAAAATTCTGTACTTTTCTCCTAGAACAATTTAACTTCCTAAATGTACTAGACTTTGAACAAACATTTTCACTACGTTAGTTGTTTGAAACAAAGCATCATGGAAATTGAAAAAGAATCTACCCTTAAGGCATTCACAGCAGTTGCTAAAATTATGATAATTTCACAGATTGAACAAAATTTTAACTAGGCCTACAAAATACCAAAAGCCTTCAAACCTCTCTTAAAAGCAAATATTACTTCATCTCCTCATTTGAGCTCTATAAAAGCACTGTGCAACTTTATGCAAGGCCAAATATTTTTTTTTTTTTGTTAAAAAGAAAAATCAGTTCCCCAGATGACCTCCTTCCTTCTTAAATAGTGCTACACACACCTCTCTGCCCATTTAGCTAACAATTTTATATGCATTCACTAACAGATGCAATTGTTCAGACCTCTGAACAGTGATTCCTTCTCTTCAGAATTTGTAAAATTAGTCTTTTGGCAACTGAGCTAAGTCCAGTATCTTCCAAAGGCTGTACCATTTTGAACCAGCTTCCAAATGAATTCTGATTCACATCAGTCTGTGACTTTTTAAAATAAAAAAGAAAGTCTACCTAACTCTTTGCTATGGTACAACCTAAGGATTAGTATTCCCTACTATTGTTTCTCCATCTATACAGTAGATATTCAGCCCCATCATGAAGACTGCTAACCTTGACAACTGAATTTCCATTGTGAGTATGAGCAGTTACTGTGGCAAACACACCTTTTCCTACTCAAAAAAAAAAAAACAAAAAAACATGTCAGCTCTTCTTAACAAAACACACTTCCATTATACTTGTTTTTTAGTCTGAAATGTTTGCTGCTTTTCCAGAGTGCAGTTTTACTACCCTGTGGCACAGCTGTTTCTCTGTACTTTCTACTTGCCTTTTGTCCAAGTAATGACTAATAAAGAATCTACCGGACAAGCTCTTTCACGTAGTAAATTTAATGACTGAATGAATATAAGCAGGTAAAGGCAAAGATGGCATTGAAGGAGGTTGTTATCCATGGCAGTTTCTACTACATCCCTAAATGATACCCATAAATTACTACCAGAAATTCTATAGGTTTCTGTTCTTAGAGCAGCAGATGTTAAAATGTTTCTGCAAACATAGCATATTGTAAAATGTCCTTGATTTTGCCTGATATTTTTGGTTTGCCCTTTGTAAAATGCTTCATTTTCTGCTAAATCACTGAGGATTAGCATCAGTAATATCAGACTTGACTGTCATAAATCTTTTTCATAAAATACATGTTGATGGAAAGTGTATTGTTCTACTCACTTTTTAAATGAATTTGAGTAATATTTAAAAACATATCCCTGATTTTGGGCATTTGTCCTCCCATTAGTTTTGGCTCCTTCTCTCATTCTTGAGCAGAGAATGTGAGAGCTATGAAGCATAGAGATTTAAGTGACTTGAATGTCTAAACAAGTTACTTGGACATTTTTGTTGCTCTGCAGTGCTACTAGGGACAGTCCAAGTGTCAGTTGTTTTTATTGCTTATCTGGTGGCACAGCCACAATAATAATGCAGGAAGCCTGGCTACTAATTTATCTCTTAGGTTTGTATGAGTTCTTTAATTTACCGTACATTTTCAAGAAACTGTTCTATCTATATACAGTGGTCCCAAACTGGCGAAACAGTAGTGGTGAATTACTTCAGATTTTGTTGTTTAGATGTTGCTCATATGCCCTTGTACATAACTTGTGCTCCAGACTCAACTGAGGCATAGAGTTAGATTTGCTTGCACAGAGTATACTGACACTTACTTTGTTAACAAGCAAAACAATGTGTGTGTGGCTGGTAAAATCTAGCTCACAATCCCTGGTGAACTTTGATGCAGACAGCCAAAGATTCATAGAGAATTCATAGGGAGTTACTAGGCTAATGACCACAGTGGACCTTTTTAAGCCTGTCCATGCTTCTCAAGGTGAGAATCAAACCCTCTACCTTGTGTCTGTGAAGTAAACACCTTAACCTTCATGTCAACCCAACACCCTTGAAATTCTAAATCAATGAATTTCCATATATATTAACTTCATAGGTTCATAGGTAAGGACTAGTCCATGTTAGAAGTCTGCATCAGCAAACATAAATATATCTTTTAATGTATTTGCCAGTTTCATCTGTAGGCTTTTGGGAAAGACCTGTCCATTTGAACATGGAGTAAACTGAACCAAAAAAAAACAAGAAAGAAGATTTTACATTTAAATTATTGTAAAGTAAAGAGCCATATGTCCTGTGGGAAAAAAAAGTGATGTGATATTGTTTAAATTTTTGAAGTACTAGATGATTATAATCAATGCACTGAGCATCAAATACTTTCACATAAGAAAATGATGGAAATGCATGCGGAGGAGCTTTGCACCATACCATTAAGCTCCCTTTGAAACCTCTCTGAATATGTTCACATTGAAGTCGCAGCTTTTTAAAAAGAAATCTTCAGTTTTTCCCCATTCTTCTATGAAAAAGTTTGCTCCTTTTTTGTTGAGTGCCCTGTTTTTTTTGTCACTCTATCAACACAAGAAAGAAAAGTAATGTATGAATCTTGTGGTCAGAGAATAGCATTGCTAACCTTTTTCAGACAGTGACATAGCTGAACAGTGATGGTTCTGTAAATTCTCTTTCTTTATCTGGAGTGACAGCGTCTCCTTAGGTTATCAGAGACTGTGTCCCCATGTACCACTGCTATGTGGAGGGTCGAAGGTTTGCCAAACTAGGACTTTCTGATTATCTTAAAGAGATTACATTTTGTTGAGATGGGGCATGGTAATTACTGTGTTAAAATATGTTGAAAAACATTTTTTCAAGCCTTGCTGTGAATTAAATTTCAGTTTGGATAAAGACTAATCATTTTCCTTCATGTGTAGTTTATATTTCATATGTAACTTAACATCTGGTAAGCTACAGCCAAAGCCCAGCATGTTGCCTTATACTTTATTCTGGGTAGTTGAGCCTCCTTTGTAGCCTTGCCTTGGCTCCTTTTCTTCCTTCCCTGCCTTCAGGCTTATTACAGCATGGATTAGTTTCTGGCTTTTTTTCTTCAGTGAAGTTATTACAAGGGCATCCAGTCTTCTTCTTTGACCTTGAAACAGTGACACTTACATGACTGATCCTTTGGGTGTAGTTGATAATTAAGATGGTAGTGGGGGGAGGCATTGTTGATGCTCTCTGGCAAACACCAGGGTTTTCCTGTTCTGTATTCCTGGATTGGGAGGTAGAGATGTACAGTTGCTGTTAGCAGCTGTCTGTCTCATTTCTTGAGCACCTTAATATAGTTATACTGCTGAACTTCTGACCTCTGCAGGAGGTCAGCTAGGTCTTCTGTTTGTCCCACCTTTACCACAAGGAAGGAAAGCAGTCTGATATACACATTATCCATCTCTCCATGCCCAGCCTAGTTGTGAACCAAATTTATTAGCAATCTAAGGTGTCTGGAACTACATGCAAAAACTACTCTGCCTGCTTTTCAGCTGACTGTGCATATGGCTGTGACAGGCATGCTGTAACCCAGAGGAAATGGTCAGCATATTGCATGTATAGTGTGTATTAGGTCTAATGTTATCATTTCATTATGGGGGTGCTCAAATAGGCATTTTCACTCTAGTCATATATTTCTTTCATCTTATTTTTAAGTTTTCTTTAACTTGTTGTGACATATTATACTGTCAAAAATAGCATGTTGGTAAGTATACTGGATGGATTAGTAATGATATCTGTCAAGCTAATGGAGTTTCTTTCACTTGTGCTAGTTCAATTAACTAGTAACCTAAAAACAGTGAGTTCTTCTTTGAGATGTTGCCCTTTAACCCTTTTTTGCAAGCATATTTATTTGCAGTATGTGCAAAGGCCAACTGAAAGTGTGAGCCGAATATTTTGCCTAATCCTCCTTCACTTGTTAGCATGATGCCATAGTAAACAAACCATTAAGTCACAGTTTTCCATTGGTAAACAGGTTATTATATACTCATAAGCAGAACAAAGAATCTGACAGCTAACAGTCACGTTTCTTGTCAGTACTGGCAGACAGTAGCAGTTAATGTTTTGAACAGCTAAGTCCAATATCCTGAAGACAGAGGATTCTGCTCTTGATACCAGCAAATATTGAAGTCATTGTTCACGTCACCCAAGATCGGTAGCTTAGCTTGTATATTCAAGTAAGGACTAGACGCCACTGTACACAGTGCAGTGCTTGCTGCTACTTCATTTCTTTCTCCTAAGTCGCATATTCAAAATGTGAACCAGTAGGACAGCAACCTAAGAGAAAAATTAAACATTTGAACATGGGTGTAACATGATAGCATACCACCATGCACATCATTTTTAATTTTCAGAGGGATGGTATAATAATTGTACAGTATGTATAACTTCTGGAACTATTTGTTTTAATCATTTTTAGCACGCATGTTCCAGTGTGAATCAGTTTTCTCAGCAATCTTTCAAGTTAGTGTAAAAATATGGTGTTATTGAAAGAACAAATATGTATATTAGAATGACAGACCTTGCTGTGTGACCAGAAGAATGAGGCACATTCATATATGGCATAAATCTGTGTACTTTGAATTTTGAGATACAAGAAAAACATTTGTCGCTTATTATGAAATATGTGCAAGTATGTAAAGTTATTCCATGAAAGAAAGTATAGAAACAATTTTGCAGGCATTAATCTGCTAAAAATACATGTAGCCTAGACCTTAATGATTTCTCAAACCATTTGAAATCAGCATAATAGAAATGGTCAGAAGTAGTAATTATTGTTAACCAATACACTTATCCAGTTAACAAAGACAAATGAATAAATAGTTAAGTCAGTAAGTAAATAAATGAGACATCGGGACTGCTTTAGTAAGCACTATAAAATGGGTTTACTAAATTAGAAATATATAAAGATCATCTAATATGAGAAGTGTTGCTGTTTAAAAAACTTATCTTTACTACTGTTTGGAAAATTTGGTTGGGAGGAGGAAGGACAGTGGATGAATCAGTGGACAGAATCTAGAAATATTACACCATTAGGTCTAAAGCTAGTCCTGATTGCTTGGAACAGTAAAGACACCTGCTAAGATGTGCTAAATATAGATAGCCTTCTTGACTTTGGGGTATATAAATTGTTTGCAGTCATAACCCAGTATTGCAAGTGATTAATTTGACCTCAACATATTTTTCCATTTTTTTAGTGCATTCCTTTAGCCAAAGTGAGGTACACTTGTGCCTAGATGGAGTGTGCCTGACCTAGATGCAACCAAGCAGTCGGAACAGAATGAGTCACTGACTGTGAGAGGCCTTGCCTTACTTGAAGTGGCTTAGCTATCCTTTTCTAGTGAAGTGAAGCAGCTTCATATATGTGTAGACCCCCCACAGTTGGTCTGACCAGACTGCTGGTTGCAAAAGCATCAATCTGCAGCTTAATGAGAAGCAGAGGGGAAGTGCCAGGAAAAGAATGGGTGTAGCAAGAAATGTATATTTTCTACTCAAACCTTACAGTGGATATAAAAAGTGTACACACCGCTGTTAAAATGCCAGGTTTTTGTGATATAAAAAAAAATGAGACCACAATAAATCATTTCAAAACTTTTCCCACCTTTAATGTGACCTATAACCTGTACAATTCAATTAAACAATCTGTTAGTGGAAAAATATAAAAAATAAAAAACTTAACAATAAACTGGTTGCATAAGTGTGCACAACCTTAAACTAATACTTTGTTGAAGCCCCTTTTGATTTAATTACAGCATTCAGTGTTCTTGTGTAGGAGTCTGTCAGCATGGCACATCTTGACTTGGCAATATTTGCCCACTCTTCCTTGCAAAAGTGCTCCAAATCTGTCAGATTGCAAGGGCATCTCTTGTGCACAGCCCTCTACAGGTCACCCCACAGATTTCTATTGGATTTAGGTCTGGGCCATTCCAAAACTTAAATTTTCTTCTGTTGAAGCCATTCTTTCGTTGATTTAGATGTATGCTTGTGGTCATTGTTGTGTTGAAAGGTGAAATTCCTCTTCATCTTTAGCTTTCTAGTAGACACCTGAAGGTTTTAGGCCAAAGGTGTGTGGTATTTGGAAGTGTTCATAATTCCCTCCACCTTGACTAAAGCCCCAGTTCCAACTGAAGAAAAGCAAACCCAAAGCATGATACTGCCACCACCATGCTTCACCATGGGGATGGTGTTCTTTTGGTGATGCAAAGTGTTGTTTTTGCACCAAGTGTACCTTTTGGAATTGTAGCCAGAAAGTTTAACCTTGGTCTCATTAGACTGTAACACATTTTCCCACATGCTTTTGGGAGACGTGATGTATTGTTTTGCAAATTTTAACTGGGCCTGGATGTTTTTCTGTGTAAGAAAAGGCTTCCGTCTTACAACCCTACTCCATAGTCCAGACATATGGAGAATACGGGAGATTGTTGTTACATGTGGTACACAACCAGTACTTGCCAGAAATTCCTGCAACTCCTTCATTTTTGCTGTAGGTCACTTGGCAGCCTCTCTGACCAGTTTAAATCAGGTGAAGGGAGTGGTGAGTAATGAAAAATGTCTAGCTGGTAATATAACAATACAATTTTTGTAATAGCATTAGGGAATCCAAATACTGAGGAGGTACAAAAGCACCAACGCATGGAGAAAAAGAGTGCCTTTTCTGTCTTCAAGTATTCATAAAAATTTAAACCGTTGTAAACTAAATGGCCATCATAGATTCATAGATTGTTACTTGGCTAATAACCCAAGGGGCCTTTCTAATCCTAGCCAAGTTTTCCCCGAAAAAATAATGATGTCCTGCATCCAAATAGGACCAGGCATTTATATGCTACCTCTGTCCATAAGGGACATGGGTGCTAGGCCAGGTGTAAATTTCCTATTCCCCATCCACTGGTCTAGGTTGCACTTAAACTGGTTAATAGATGAACTTAGCTTCACATCAATAGGAAGCCTGTTCCATAGGAGGAGCAGTCTGTAGGACACATATCTGTCTCTCCAGCATGTTCTGTTTATGCCACAGACAAAATTCAGGCCCCTAGACCATGTATTTCTTGTACTGTTTGACATACAAATATGTAGGAGATTCATAAGTGTGGGGTTTTTGGATGACTTGTAAGCCAGGTATAGATCACCCCTCAGCAATCTATAGAAGACTGAGTAGAGGGAAAGGGCTTTAAGGTGCTCTGTGTAAAGCAAGTTTGTTAGGCCTTGTATTCTTTTTTTGTAAGGAACCTTTGAAGTCGCTCTAGTTGCTGCATACGCTGGTCAGGTACATAACAAAGGGAGCATTGTACTCTGTGATTGGTCTGGTAAGGACAGAGTAATGACCTCTTTGGACATAGATGTCATGCCCTTACTTATAAATTGCACAACATAAAAGGATTTCCTCACCACTGTAATGATGTGATGGTCGAAAGTAAGGCTACTGTATGTGTGTGTACCCAGATCCCTGACCACTGGGTCAACTCTTAAGGGTGTATTAGCAACATGATAATTAGCCAGGATGTCTGATTTCCCAAAGAGTACAATTATGCATTTCTTAGCATTGAGTTTAAGACTATGGCTTTAGCACCATTTATT
The DNA here is from genome assembly GCF_019279795.1 of Protopterus annectens. Taxonomy (NCBI): domain Eukaryota; kingdom Metazoa; phylum Chordata; order Ceratodontiformes; family Protopteridae; genus Protopterus; species Protopterus annectens. Next base: position 823,992,658 of record NC_056747.1, on the reverse strand, counting down.
AGTTCGAGATAGACCTTCTTGAAGAATGCTAGTGTCTGCAGAGGAGTTGATGATAATCCCCAGCTTGCAATCGTCTGCAAACTTAGCCACCTTCAGCATTTGCTTCCATTTCAGAGAAATAATTCTCAAAAAGGAACGGGCCCAGTACTGACCCCTGGGAGACTCCGATACTGACTGGCCTATTGGTGGAGGTGGCCTCAACTATTTTTGACCTCCCGGGTTATATCTGTGAACCCGTTGGCTATACAGTGGGTGATAAAAGGGCTTATACCTGATTAGTGAGCTTGTTTATAATGCTTGAGTGGGGTATTGTATCAAAACCTTGTCCATTTTCAAAATTATCCAAAGAGGATTTGTAGATTAGTAGGACAACAGATTTTTTTTTATTTACTCATTACATAGTATGAATAGATGAATCAAGGACAAAAAAATTATTAGCGCCTCAGGCTTGTGCCTCACAGTACTTTTCAGCATGCAGTCAACTGTGCTGCACGTCTTTGCATGCATATCTATTTAAGATATATATATATATATATATATATATATATATATATATATATATATATATATGCATATGTGTGTATGTGTGTGTGTGTGTTACCTGTGCTGTGAGCTACAGATCTTATACATTTTTGGATATGGTGCTTTGCAGTGCTGTTTGGAAGGCCTAAGAGCTTATCATCTGGCCAACCCATGCAGCAGCTATGACCCAGCATCTGCCAGTGGTTCTCAAGCAATGGATCTAGCCACTCACTTCCCCCAGGGTGGGTGAACTCACACTGGCCACTCACTCTCATTCTCTTCCCTGTCCAGCTTTTCTAGTGTCTGGGCTTGGTAGCCGTACCTGTGTGAACCCCAGATAGTGCTTTGTCTCTTTTTATTATGGAACTTGCTGCAGTGCAGGTGTTATATTAACTGTACCTAAGTCAAGATGCTTCACAGTCATTGGGTTTTTAAGCATTCTGATTTCAGTTTGTTGGCTTCAATGTAAGTGTATCAAAAGATTCAGCGCATTCATTTTCATATTCTTTTACTGAATTTGTATATAAGCATGTTGGCAGACTGAGTAGCCTGCCTAGTCACAGAGAACAGAAATAGCTGGTACCCTGGAACTACATCTAGCCTGAAATGTTAGAGACAGCAGTCAGGGAAAGTGTAGTACACAGTAATCCACAACTGTGTGTGGGTATATAAAGATTTACCTACGGTTGGTATGGTTTGATCAGAAGGGTGAAGCCTGAGTGTTTGAACATAGCCAGCACTGGGTAAATCCTGATATACTCGCAAACAGAAGTGGATTATTGCTTTTATACAACAACAACATTTAAGAAAGAAATTACTTACCTTTCTTAAATAATGCGCTTTTTTAAGGGAACTTCTGTTTTCTTCTGCATTGTCTTTGTTATACTGATGTACTGCGCATGCATATGGGATTTGAATTTCCCACACTTGCACAGTATTTCAGTGCAGGAGAAGCAATGGAGAAACCAAATCTTTGTTGCTGTTTGCTTATTTTTTAACTGTTAAAAATAGACAGTTACAGAGACAGCACAAAAATATGAGGAAAATCAAGTATGTTTCCGTTAGTTTTGCAGAATGTACTTGATTTTTCTCATATTTTGTTTTTTCTCATATTTCGTTGTGTCCACAAATATATGCCAGTAGAAAAGTCTAGCCGGTCAATGGTACTTCCGTGGCCGTACTTTTTTGTATTGGTAAATATTTGATTTGCAAAGGGCACTCTGGTTGGGCTGTCCAATCAGTGTACTTGTTTTTGAATACTAATGAGCCATTATTGTATAATAGATATTACACAATGCTGTGAAATGTAAAACATTTTAACATCTAGTTTTAGAATGTGAGGAACTTGGAGAGAACTAGATTATTGTGAGAGGTATGGATTTTGTGGTCAGCAACAGAAAAAAAATGCTGTGAAAAGTTAAGAATGTTTAGACTGTAAGTTTTGAGGTATGTTGTACCTGAAAGCCAGAGGCTGTGTTATTGGAGTAGCTAAAGAATTGATGTGAAGCACGTGAAGCAAATGCTAAAAACAATGAAAAAGAAAATAATTTACTGGAAAGGAAAACAGCAGTGTAATTTTTGGTATTGAAGGCTTTTTTCGTAATGATGCTCAAACATCTTTATTTTGTTTGAGCCATTTTTCTGATGCTCAAGAAAAGCAAGTGGGGGGGGGCGTGGCCAAGATGGGCTCTGAATAGCAGCAATTTTCTTCAGCTCTGTCAGTTTAAAATTTGTATGACAGGATTTTTATAGTAAATTTTATTGGAGGAACTTACAGTCTTCAGTAATAAATTCCTCTCATCTAGTTCTACGACTACATATAAAAATTCTGAAGAAATTTTGATTTTTTTTCCTGTCAAGAATACTTTGGATAGTATATCTTCACTGACAACAGAATGGCTACATCAAAAGCAGTACATCATGAATCTTCTCTAAAGAAGGACTTACATTCTTTATTCATTACTGTACAAGAATGATCTACCAAAATAGATAAAATGGATTTAAAGATTGATATCTTTAAACAAGACTGCACTAAACAGATGGAAAAGATACACGAAGATCTGCAGTTACAAAAATCTCAAATTTCAGGTATTGAATTAGCACTAAATGACATTGACAGTAGAGTACATAAAGATGAGAATAGTATAGACTTTCTAATAAAGCAAAATACATACCTACAATCCAAAGTGGATGATTTAGAAAACCGGTCTTGAAGAAACATTAGAATATTTGGCTTACCAGAAAACATAGAGGGGAAACAATCTCTCAAAGTTCCTGACAATGTGGATACAAGAAGTACTAGACCTACCAGAAGCCTTGTCATATGGTATTGAAAGAGCGCACAGATCTTTTGCTTCATCTAAAACAAGTAAGAATAACTCTCCTAAGTCTGTAACTGTAAAATTCTTATCTTCATATGACAAAGAACTAGTGCTAAAAACAGCTTGGGCAAAAGCTCCTATTAAATTAAATGACAACATTATTCGTTTTGATAATGATTACTCTTTAACAGTAATAGCAAAAAGAAAACTTTTCCTTCCTTTAATAAAAGAACTCAAAAAGGCACAAATAAAAACTCATCTTTTATTCCCAGCCAGATTAAAATTTTTTCTACAGGATGGTATCAAAACTTTTGATGATTTAGATGCAGCCCTTAATTTTGTTAACGCTAACAAAATTGAAAAGCTAGAAGATAGGGAATGGGCAAGTGCAAGTCTTAAAAGATTAGCTGAAAATGACAATGGGAAGTCAGTCGAAAAAAAAAAGAAGCTAAAGAAATAAGGATTTGCTCCATTAATATGAAACTTTAAATCTAAACATAAGACTTTAAAGTAAATTCACAGTTGCAATCACATGTAAGTGTAATATTCTCTTCTCCCTTTTTTCTTTTTTTACTGTACTAAATATGTATATGTGTTCATGTACTACATACTGTTAGCATAAATGTGGTTATGTAAGTTGAATGTGTTTAAAAATTTAATAAGAATACTATTGAAAATGTTCTTCTGGTTTAAATGAAAGACAAGGGGAAATGAAAGCTGTTTGTATGATCTTCTGTGAAATAGAGAGATCTGAATGTGGACGTTAATATATTATGAATAATGTTAAGTTTTCAGGGCTAGGATGTATGTAGAAAGCATTCTGAATCTAATGTATTACTAATATCTATGCAAGATTAATGGGACTGCTTCTATTTAATAATTATTACTTTAGCGATTAAACATACAATACGCGTATAGTCATTAAATGATGCATCTACATTTTAATATCTTGTTGATAACCCCTTAGAGACTCATGCACTTTCCAGCTTTTTTTTTTTCACATACCAGTTTTGACAGTTGTTCCACGCGGACTCAAGAGACTAAAAAAAAAGAATTCAAGCATTATTTGTTCCTGCTTTACTCAGAACAGCTTTGAAATCCAGCTCGAGAGGCTCCGTTCATTATAGGAAGAAGAAACATCCTGATGTCATCATTCTTGACTGTGCGACACAATTTTTATGAACTTTAACCTTATGGGATAGTCGCACTGTCTTTTTAGAATGTTGAACCGCGGTTTCACCACAAATAAGTATATAAACACAAACAGTTTAAACACTTTCATACATATAAACACATACATAAAACATATTAATACACAATAATCTTCATTTTGTAATCCCCTACCTGCATTTGTAAATATAGTTAATATAAAAACTACACTATATCAGATAACTTTATATAACTGTGCTAAAGTATACTAAATAACATAAATACATACTATGAAACATTCGTTGATTGTTAATGTATTTCACATAAACTTCATATATACAAAATTACTAAATGTCATATAAGAAAAAGAAATGCCAGCATATGTTTATGACAATCCTATCTGTAATTCTATGATTGTTAAACAGTTTATGAATAGTTTTAATTATGTTTCCTGTCTGTTGTAATTGCTTAACAATAATTGAACTTCAAGCACCGGTATAGTAACTGGATATACTATATTAAATGTAATAGTAATTTAATGAATAGTTTAAAAGGGAAAGGGGGATAGAGGGAAGGAAACAGTGAAGAATATATACATTTTTTTCTCTTTCTTACAGAAAATAACACTTTTTGACAGTAGCTGAGTTATTGTTGCTATTTGTTAGGAGGATAATTTGAGTGGCATATGCTACTCGAATTAGGAGTATATAACTCCAGGAAGGGTTTTGGTAGACTTGTTATATTGATGTTTTGTTACAATGTTATGTTATTCTTTTTATGACGTTCACAATAGCAACATATTTTGAGACTCTTCAATATGTCTATGATTTGATAAGTAAGTTTTCTAGCATCAGTGCTTACCAGAGAGGAATACAAGTGATTTACCTTGTATATATTTATAACACACAATATAAATGTTTATTTTAAAGCATATTTCAATAAATATTAATGGTCTAAATAACCCTTGCAAGAGAGGAAGCTTGCTCAAATATCTTAAAATACATAACTCACATCTTGTCTTTTTACAAGAAACACATCTAATATCCACAGATATTGATAAGTTAAATACCAGATATTATTCAATCTTAACAAGTTCAGAACATAGTGAAAAGAAAAGAGGAGTAGTTATTTTATTGAACAAAACACTCCCCATGCCTAAACTACTAGAAATATACAAAGATAACAAAGGTATGTTTTGCTCAGTCACAATAGAACTAAATAAAAACATATATACTTTAATAAACATTTATTGGATTCCAGGTATTGGTTCAAACAATGTCAAATTGCATTTAAATAAAATAGTTAGTCTTGCTAAAGGTAATTTAATTATATCAGGTGATTTTAATTGTATATTAAGTGAAGTAGATACTAACTCCTCAGCAAAAAGAAAAATTTCAACTTCAGCTAAATTACAATTGGACTTTATGCAATCATTTATTTTAAAAGATATAAATAAATTTGCAGATGTAGATTCACTTCCATTCACTCACTATTCCCATAGACATAAAACAAACTCCAGAGTAGATAGAATTCTAATATCAAAAGAATTAACAGATTATTTAATTAAAGTAAAGGTTATTTCATGTCCCTTATCTGATCACAACTCAATAACTTTTGAACTACTAATCAAAACAAACCACACTGTTATGATTAAAAGAATACCAGCATACATAACTAATTTGAAAGAATTTAAAGAATTTTTACTCTTAGAGATACAAGACTTTATCACATTAAATAATACTAATAATGTTTCAGAAGTTTATATTTGGGGTGCCTTAAAAGCCTCCTTATATGGGCGAATTCTCTCATGGTATAATAATAAAAGGAAATCCTGGGACAAAGAATATTAGATCTACAAGGTAAATTAGACAAACTAAAATTTAATTTAGATAGTAATACTGATAGACAAAACAAAGAGAAAGAAATAAGTAAACTAAATGCAAAATACCTGGAGATCTTAAACCATAAAACAAAAATCAGAATAGAGAAATTTAAATTCTTACCCTTCTCAACGAACCCTAGATCTTTAAGTATCTTAGCAAATAAAACAAAAAGACTTAATAAATTTGATCATATTAAGGAGATCCATTCCCCAAAAAAGAAGAAACTTGTGTCTAATATACACAATATTTTACTGGTATTCAAAGAATTCTTTCATAAGATAAATCAGAACTCCCAGACAACAGATCCAAAAGATTTGGTTAAGACATTTATAACAAAGTATACTAAATATAGATCAAGAGATCAAACTAATAATATAGATAAACCTATTTCTTTACAAGATATACAAAACCAGATAACAAAACTTAAGTTACACAAAGCCCCCGGGAATGATGGCATTATCAAAGAATTATATAAATTATTACCTAAATCTGCTTTAAATATTCTGCATAAAGTATTTAATATTTCTCAAAGCAGCACATTCATACCCCCTTCTTGGAAATATACCTTTATCTCACCAATAATTAAATCAAACAGAGATCCTACTAAGTGTTCTTCATACAGACCAATCTCTTTATTAAATATAGATTATAAAATGTTTATGTCCATATACGCTGAGAGATTAAAAAGTTTTTTGCCATCACTAGTAAATGATGATCAAACAGGTTTTATTGTAAGTCGAACTACTTATGACAATATAAGAAGAATAATAACTTTGATAGATTCAGCAAAAACCTCTAATAAAACTTTAACTTTAATAGGTTTAGATATAAATTGTGCCTTTGATTCAGTTAATTGGGACTATTTATTTATTTTGCTAGACGAGTTGAATTTCTCAGATAAGTTTATAAATCTTATAACAAACTTATATAAAGGGAGTTGGGCATATATCAGAATTGACACTGTCATATCAGAAAACATTCCTATTACAAGAGGGACTAAACAGGGATGCCCTTTATCCCCCCTTTTATTTACATTGATCATGGAACCATGGGCCAATTTGGTAAGAGATGATGAAAACATTGAAGGTTATAGGTTAAATTTAGATACTTCATCTAAAATTCAATTATTTGCTGATGATATTCTGATAACAGTAGGAGAAAACTACAGATATATTCCTGCCATATTTAAAAATATTAATAAATTCCAAAAAATATCAGGTTTAAGTTTTAATAACAATCAAACTCAGATCATCCCTATTAATCTAAAACAAAATGCAATTCAACAAAAGTATAAAAAACTTGTACCTCAAAATAATCAGATAACATATTTAGGAATTGTGATTACCAATAACATAAAATATATCATTCAATTAAATTTTAATAATTGTTTAAGTAAAACTGAAGATTCTATAAAAAATTGAATAATTTAATCTTTTCCATGGATGAAAGGCTTTCTATTATAAAAATGACTATTCTTCCTAAAATGCTTTACATTATTCAATCACTTTCATTAATTCCCTCTAAAATGATAATTAAAAGATTTAATTCTTTGTTATTGAAATTTTTATGGTATTCTAATAAATCCAGAATAGCTTTGCAACATCATATAAATGACTGAACAAATGGTGGTATAAGATTTCCTAACTTGGAACTATATTATCTATCCTTGATCATTAACATAGTCTCTTTTCTAATTGATAACACATATTCTTCTAAATGGAAACAATATTTAATCTTGTTAGCATGGGACTCTTCTAACAAACTAAACATACAAAAAACACTAATGTTAAATAATCCTATTTTGTGGGTATTAAAATATATCTTTACAGTACATTCATATAAATTAAATAAATCAAACTATTTGCTACTCATACTTAAAACATTTAGGAACTTTAATTTTAAATACACTAATTACAAAACATGGATTTTCCTGCTTTTCCCAATTGCTTTTACTCAAGGAATATTAATCACGACTGATGATACAAAAATGCTATTATTCAAAGAGAAACATCTTGTTTATTGGTCTCAATTAATAGACAAAGATAGGATAAAGTCTGTTGAGGAACTAAAATTTGAATATGACTTCGACTCTAACTCATGGCTTTACATACAGGAATGTAGACAATATATTATAAATAATTTGGATCTAATTCCATTATATTTAATATATCCATTACCTAAAATAATTTTATTTATGACTACACTTATTCAAAATATAAACACTGACAAAAACAAATTAGCACACATAAACAAAATACTTAGAAATTATACAAATTTTCACTCTGATAAATATTGGGAATATTTCAATAAAATTAATAACTATGCTCCTAAAGATCAAGACAAACAAAATATACTAGAATCAGCCTACTACACTACATCTTCCCTAAAGTGGAAGTTATACACCTGGAAATATATGCATAGGTCATTTATAACACCTCACATTCTAAATAAAATTAAAAAGAACATCAATGGTTGTTGGAGATGCAAAGAAGTATTGAAAGCTGACTGGTCTTATATGTTCTATGACTGCAGTCTTCTAAAAAAAATACTGGGAAGATATAAATAGTTTTCTTCAAGGTTTACGTATAGATAACTTCTTGATTTCTAAATCTTTAATTATATTTAACACTCCAATACATCAAAGTGTTAAAAAATCCAAATATACATTAATATGGACTATCTTAGCAGTAGCAAGAAAAATTATAACAATTAATTGGAAATCAGAAACTTTCCCTACGTTTCAAGAATTTAAAAATCTTCTTACTGAAGTTTGCAGTCTGGAACTTTTGACCATTAAGTCAAGAACTAATAGAAATACGTCTAGAATTAATATGTGGGAAAATTTACTAAACTTGCTAGAAAATTATTGATTGTATATGAACAAACCAATAATTTAGTTTGACATTTATGTGAACGTCATTTGTAAATAGTTATGTTGTTAGATATAGAATGATTGTGTTTTTTTTTAATATTGTTAAAAATGGAATACTTTATGTAATATATTCCTTTACTCAAATTTTAATAAAAATCTTTTTCAAAAAAAAAAAAAAGAAAGGCAAGTAAGAATTCTCCTACCTTTTGCTGTTTATAATTATATAATCAAAAATATAGAAACAAACTGATAGGAGTTGTCATTTTGAATTGAAACTAGTGTCTGTAGATAATTGGTTTATTTTAGAAGGCAGAGTGACATATCTCTCAACTGTCAATGACTTTCCCCATATTTTAGGTCTGTTCCTAGTAAAAGTTGTGGTTTTGTGGCAAATTGTTAAGGTTTGTAGTCACAAAATAATTACAGACATTTTTTCCAAACACATTTACTAACTTCACGTATTACACAGTGACATGGGTACACATTCAGTTATGCAAAAGCAAATAAGCCGTTACACAGATTTTTCATTTTCACACATGCATATATGGTTTACCCCAGAACTTGGACCGAAGCTCCAAAGGTGGTGGTGTTTCCATATTCATAAAGGATGCGCACACCTCCAGACTGGTAGTCCACCATAACACATCAGAGATACTTCAGGTGCAGCTAACATTGGGTAAGACAGTGATTCAGGTCGTAGCCTGTTATATGTCCCCAACCATGTCCCAAGACTCACACTCCACATTCCTAAGCACCATGGAGAATATTAGGGTCCAACCTAACACACTCATAATGGGCAACTTCAACTGGGAAAACTACTCATGTACCAATCTACTTGCCCGACATTTCCTGGAATTCATTAATTCCAATGCCTTGGACCAGCTCATTCTTACCCCCACTAGAGGTAGCAACATCCTTGACCTGGTCATTACTAACACCATTGCTCTACACCAGTAGTCAACTCCTCCCTGGTTAGATCCGACCACAAGCTAATTTATTTATTTCCAGTTTGGTGACCAGGGAGGTCCACTGAGCTCAAAGAGCCCGTTTTCAGTGGAGGCCCGGGGAGAAAAGCTCCATAGTACAAAGTGTAAGCTACATAATTCAGACTACGTAGTACAGAGAAAAGCTCGATAATTCAAAGTTAACAAAATACAGAGAAAAGCTCGATAATTCAAAATTAACAAAATACAGAGAAAAGCTAGATAATTCAAAGTTAACAAAATACAATACATAGTTAACAAAATACAATATACAGTAGCAAAGAGGTGCAGTAACAACTTGTAAGTATTAAATAGCAAACTAAGAACAGTTAAATTGCAACATATATACAATATATAATACATATTTATATGCTTGTAGGTTGAGAACAGTAGTATAGAGTAGAATGTGTTCATTGTTTAGAAATGTCAGATAGTAATCTAATCACCTAATCTAATCACCTTGGAAATCCCCCCCCCCCCACCCGTAAAGGTAAGCACCATGAAAAACTTCTCCGAAGCTAACTTTGAGCTCCTAAAAATAGAGGTGGCTAACTTTACGGCACCCATGCCATTGGAGAATAGTTGCATGACCACCAAATCATACACCAATGCACTGTATGAACACATATACAAATGCATGGATCTCACTATACCCAATAGAACTAAGATGCTCTCCTCCAAAAAAAGGAAGCCAATCTGGTGGTCCCTTGCCATAAACAAACTCTACCACAGAAGGAGGAAACTGATGTGAAACAAGGTGAAGCCTCAAGACTAGAAACACTCCCTTATCAGCCTCAACAAAAAGTTGAGATCCCACATCAAATCCTCTAAAGCTAGCTATGAAAACACAATTTCAGCAGATAGTAAAGACAACCACAAGGCCTTCTGTAGTTATGCAAAGAATTTCCACAGCAGTACCCAGATTTGCTCTGAGCTATTGCACAATGGTACCTCCTATACCGAGCCAGCAGATATTGCTAATATACTGCCCAACAGATTCAGTGGCAACTTTACCCCCCCCCCCCCAGGACCAATCACAATACCAGTAGATTTCCAGGCACCCAATATAACTGCTGCACAGGTTAAAACAGCACTGTCCAAGGCCAAGAATACAGCTTTTATGGGACTTGACAATATCCCTAGCTGTGTTCTACATGAACTACAGAGTGAGCTGGCACCTCATCTTTGTGCCCTGTTCAACCACAGCCTCACCTCAGGCTTTGTCCCTACCGAATGTCACACTGCTATAGTCATACCTCTCCACAAAGGAGGAGCAACTACAGACCCTAGGAACTATCGCCCCATTAGACTGACAAGTCTGATATGCAAAGCTATGGAATGCATTATCATGGACCTAATGTAGAAGGATATAGGGATTCTCCAAACTCTGGATCCCACACAGTTTGGTTTTGTTAAGGGTAGATCATGCCAGCTCAACTTGATCGACTTCTTTGAGTCAGTCACCAGAGCTCTGGATGAAGGTAAGGTGGTTCATACAGCCTACCTTGATCTAACCAAGGCCTTTGATACCATCCCCCACTCAGGAATCATAGAAAAACTCACTAAGCTAGGCATCAACCCCTAGATCACTAGGTGGGTTGCAAACTGGCTCACAGATAGGACCCACAGTGTGAAAGTGGCTGACTCCAAGTCAGACTGCTGACCAGTCATGAGTGGAGTCCCACAGCGATTGGTCCTGGGTCCTCTCCTGTTTGGTATCTACTTCTCAGAGGACCAGGCCAACACGAAGGGACTCTGGCTGACAAAGTTCACAGATGATTGCAAGTTGGGAGCCATTATTAACTCCCCAAGTGATGTTGACATCCTACAGAAAGGCCTCACTGAGACCAGTGACTGGTGTCAGAACAATGTGTCGTCATCTCCTTTGGGAAAAAATCAAGTTCCCATGAATTACCACATCAATGGTAGTCTACTGAACAAAGAAGGCATTATAAGAGATCTGGGAACACAGGCTGACAGCAGCCTCTCTTTTGACCACCACATTGCCACTGTGGTCAGAAAGCCCTCCTATGTGGCACATCTCATTACTAAGGGTTTTGCATCCAGGAAGAAAGAGGTCATTGTCTCCCTCTACTCTTCCTTCATTAGGCCAATCATCGAGTACAATACCCCATTTGGCATGTACCTCACTAGACACCTGCAACAACTGGAGAGGCCACAAAAGGGGATCCTAGGCCTTAAACACTTGTCCTATATGGACAGACTAAAACAACTCCAACTATTCTCTGTCTCACATCGCCTACTTAGAGGTGATCTCTGCTTGCCTTACAAAGCCATGTCTGACCCAGCTCTGTTAGAAATCCTACATATAAAGAAATCCCAATCCCTCCACACCACACGCTCCAGAGACCTCCACCTCATTACCACAATCAGCAGAATGTGCTGGAGGAACAGGTTCATAACCCAGAGACTGCCCATGCTATAGAATAGACTTCCCATACATGTCAAACAGAGCACCTCACTGGCCCTCTTCAAGAGAAATCTTGATGAGTGGATGGGAAATAGAAGATTCACCCCGGGGATCACTCCAGTGGCTCTGCTCAACAAAGGCACTGGGAACTAAGGTCGGGTGGAACGATGCCAGGGTAATCTTATTGGCTAGGCTTGTAAAGGCTCCAGGGCCATTAGCCTAGTACACACCTATGAACTATTATTTGGATTAACATTACTTAGATTGCTGAAGTCATGCCTTCCCTGAAATTTCACTCTTCCTGAACATGAGACATTTGAGTTTCAAACTTCATAAACTTTAGAAAATGCATGCTAATGCAAAGCCTGCTATTTTAGGAATATTTAAAATCTGTTCCTGAATTTACTTATTGTTTTTTTTTTGTCTTTGTCCACGATTCTTATGTACAGTTGTTACATCTGCTTTGTTTGTGTTCCCCTGTCCCTCCCACTGACTAACAGCTTGCTTCTGCTTACTGTCTCATTCATTTCTCCATCCTACTGGACCTACAACTTTACAGTGGCGATAACTAGCTAGCAGTGTTTTTTCATACAAGCGGATATTGCATTTTATGCCCTGCTTTCAGTAGCATTGGATTCTGTGCTGAAGCAGTGCCTGCAGAGCCTTCTCAGTGGTGCATAATTTCTTGTTCACACACACACGCACACATCATCTCTAGTTGCTGCCTAACAGTGAATCAGTCACCTGTCTTTCACTCTTTCGTATTGCTACACCATCTGGTCTCAACAAGATGCCAAACATTATGCTTGTTTTATAGCTTCATAGGTAAGTACTAGGCTAGCTGCTGTTTCGGGCCATTTTAAGCCTAGCCAATTTTCCTCAAACACGGGAATCGAACCTTGTGTCTGTAAAGTAAATAGCTTTACCATTATTTAACATTTTTACATATTGTCTATTGCCTTTTTTGTAAGTAACAACTTTTAAACTAAGTAGGAATCCAAGCATTATAATGTGTGTTTATATTAACTCTTGTATACTGTGCTGTTTGTAAACATTTTTATGGTGTATGTAATACTTGGTGGAGCTTTTCTCCCTGAGCCTCTGCTGAAAAAGTGCACAAGCTCAATCAGACATTCCCAGTCAACAAATATCAAGTAAATAAATAAATATGCCAACTCCCAACCTCAATATATTTTTCCTTAAAGAGGGAGCAATTGAATTTCTTCAACTTAGCCCCAAGAGTAATCTCTTAGTTCAAGAAGTTAATAACAACACCTGTTTGTTAAACAAATAGGCCCACAATGTCTGCCTAAGTGAGTTGCTCAAGGTCAATCAGTAGGCAAATGAGGCCTGAGGGAATCATATACCCTGTTCCACAGGAACTAGAGCTCACAGCATTTAATCCTTTTACTCTAACATGTGGATTGGACACTCTAAATTGGCCCTAGGTATGAGTGTGTGCCTTCTGTGGAAGGTTGGGCACCGGGCTGGCAACTCGACACCGTAAAACTCCACTGCCAGTCATGAGCGGACAGATGATCCGCTGTGGTGACCCCTAACTGGGAAAAAGCCGAAAGAAGAAGACTCTAACATGTGAGCTGTGAGTCATACCTCCTCTCTTTACACAGGATAGGTTATCCAACCTCAGTCAGTCACTTCTGCTATCCCCATCCAAGTGTGAAAGCACCTGGACTCACTGCAAACCTGGATCACTAGGGCCACAGTCAGGAGTCTGTCTCTAAATTTCATGGAGTTGACAGGATGATAAAAGTCTGTTGCAAAATATCACACTTGAGCTATATATATATATATATGCTATATATATATATATATATATATATATATATATATAGGTTCACTTTATAATCCTGAAATACAGAATGTCAGAATCTTGAGATCATAAAGCCGAAACTTTAAAATCCTGAAACCCAAGAAGCGCAAATTTCAGAATCGCGAATCCTGCACTAACCGTACGCCACACACACAAACGTACACACACCTTCCCCCCCCACACACACAAACCTACACTACATACAGGCAGGGGGGGAAAGCCCCCCCTGCACCTCTCATGTGGGGGCCTGCACCCCCCACAACCCCCCTACTTAAATATACTAACTCTAAGGTCGCACTACACAGACAAACACACAAAAACACCACCATACAAGCTACATTCCCCCTCGCACACACACATCACAGTAACAAAACACACTGACACACACCAAAACCCTTACACATAAATACTTACCATAACTTCCAGCTATCCATTCACAAACTGTAACACCAGAAGTGCTATTTCAACATCTCCGGACTTCGGGATTTTGAAATTCGCGCTACTGGGGTTTCAGAATTTTCAACTTTCGGCTTTATAATCTCAGGATTCTGAAATTTGATGTTTCAGAATTTCGGGATTATAAAGTGTTCCTATATATATATATATATACACACACACACACACACACACACACATACACATCTATAGATAGATATGTATATATATATATATATATATATATATATATATATATATATATATATATAGATAGATACACACACACACACACACACACACACACACACACACACACAGATGTATATGAAATATTTTTGCACCCTGTAATAATTCATCCACTTGTCTGATAAATGCAAAACCATATTTGAAACTCAACCCTGCAAAACCCACATCACAGCTTGTTTCCTGGGTCTGCAAGGGGAGCAAGTTCATTACCATTCATTTCCATGACTGCAGATCTAGGAAGTGCTTTTATGTAGGCCCTTTCTAGAAGGCAGGTCCATTTTCACTCATTTTCTAGGTTTGGTGAGCTTCACTGATGGTTTGAGTTAGTCAAGTTTTATAGTCATTAAAATCTGATTGTGGTAGAGTGCACATACCTGTTTATGTTTAGCTATATTTCAAATGTGTTTATATACTGTTTGTATATTTTGCTGTTTGATAGCTGTACTAAAGCAGAATTCATATGCTGAAAATGAGTCAGTGTCCACCACAGCATTTTTGTAACTTGGTAAACTTGTGAACATTCCAATAGTATATATACTAATTATGTCATGTCATGTCTGTGTAAAATTGTCTTTCTGGGGTTGTGGGTAAAATGGGTCCATTTGGAATCAGTCCACTAACCAGTTAGTAGAAGTAATAAAATAAAGTTAATATAATACAATACAGAATAGTATAATATAATAATAATATAATGTATAAAGTGAAATCTCATTGATATTGTAAAACATGCTCACTTATTGCATCGATTAATGTGCCCATTGTAAAATTATCATTACCTGCAGGGCAAAGTCTGGCCAGCTGTAGCTATTAAAAAATGCTACAGTTGCCATGCTTTCTGTTCTGCTAAGTAGAGGAAACAATTTTAACTATTAACATGGTAGAAGGCAACATACCTCTCAACCTCTTAGTGCAAGAAATCTGGGCAAAGCCCAACAAAATTGAGGGACAAAGACACAAAAATAGAGATATATTTTAAATGTTGCTCTCATAAACTTATAAAGTTGCTAAGGTAGCAGGGTTTGTTTTAACATACATATTCTGAAGAATCTGAAGTCTGAAACTCAAATGTATGTCATTATTTAGTAACTTCAATCCTCAGATCATCCCAGTGATTTGCCCGAAAGCCACACATTTTGTGAGGAACAGACCAAAAATATGAGCCAAAAATCTGGACATTTGAGAGGTATGGAAGGCAAATTTGTACCTACTGTACCATGAAAGCACTAAGAACAAAGTAAAAAAAAAAAGTTTAAACATTTATGTTAAACTTACCCTCAAGACCTAAGGGGTCTGACATACTATTTTAAACAGAAAGATGCATGTGTACTCCTGAAAGAAAAACAAACTCCAGTTACTATAATGTGGTACATGTAAGTGTTCTCACTTAACATGTGCAGCACATTACAACACCTTCCCTAGTCATGTAGGAAAAAGACAACTTAGGGAAAATGTCTGCAGATACAATGCCATTATTTAAGAAGGCAATTTATTTATTTATTTTATTTTTATAATAATGGTATTGTATAATAGTGTGTGTGATGCTGGTTTACCAATGTCTGACTTATTTGTTTGATGACTTAGGCTTCATCCTTGTCTTCCGATCACATCATCCATGAGTAAAACCATCATTACCCACATCTATTCATGGATTATTGCTATAATTATAATATAATGTAATATAATCCCTTAAGAATTTCCCCAAGTTAGTATTTTTTTATGAAAACTATCTCCTGTTCAGCATTTGTTTAGGCTATATACATTATAAAATTATCTGGAATTAATTTATTTGAGTAAACTAGGTGTAGACAGTCAAAGGTGGACACTGGGCTGTTAGCCTAATTGAGTGGGTTGTGGGCAAGAGAGACAGACTGCATATTTTTTTCAGATTCCTGTAGGGTCAAAGAAATGAATAGTCAAGTAAAAAAAAATGTTTGTACTTTCCCACACCATTAAGATAATATTCCATCAACTATAAAGCTGTAACTGCCTGAAGCACAGGATAGGTAATTCAGGTTTAGAAGAGCATTCAATGGACCAATAGCCGTAGAAAGATTCAGAACCCTGATTGTCATGGTGGAAGTTATGGTTGTGCTCTAATAAGCAGGCCATGCTGTCTTCATAGGCTCCCAAAGGTTTGTAATGCCAATGTTTTGAGGTCATTTTTCATGCAGAAGGCTTTGCCTTTTTCTCCTGCCAAAAGCGGATTCCTCAGCTCAGATAGAGATAACTGAAAAGTTCTGTGCACTGATGAAATTCAGGAGTCAGAAGTCACAACTGCAGCCTAAATAAATCCTTTACTTTTGTCCTGTCTTCCACTCCCGGCCGTTAGACTTCATAATTATCTGCCTCTCTTTGCTGATGTATGGATTAACTGGCTGTCTGAGTGTTTACTAACGGTTATCACACAGTACTTTTGACGTTATCAGAGGAAAGGACGCCTGCCACAGGGTCTGGTCTCTCACCCTTTCTATTACCACCTGTCATTGGCAGCGAGTGTGCTGTGAGGTTGTGCAGTCGTGGTCTACATGTGTAGATAGTTTCTGACTGCTGATCAAAGAGGAAAGCTATAGGGCTGATAACAAGGGCATGTTCCATGTACTTTTAACTTTGAGAAGCACAGGCAGATGCTTTTGTTTTCCTCCGCAGCCTGGCAATCGCTAGACACAATAAATACAGACTTTTATGCTCCTTCTGCTTTTTAATTACAATATATTTGGATGCAATTTTAATACAGACTTTAATGATTTAGATCTTTGGCTGCATAATAAACTTAGGAAATCTCTCTTGTACAGATGAAAGCTGTGTTGTCTTACAGCAAGTAACCATCAACTGAGATGACTCATTTTAAAAAATATATATGAGCCCAGGAAATAATTGTGTGTCAGTTGTGAAAACATTGTAGATAAGGCATGCATCAAAGCTTAGTTTTCATCTGGTTCTAGTTTGCTGTAAATGAGTGCTGCGTAATTCTTTTTTCCCTTCTAGTTCTAGTAAGACAGACAAAGCCTGAAAGGACCTCCCTGTTTTTCACAACTTAAAGATCCCAGGGGATAAGTAGTGTATACTTGCCCTTGCTGTGCTCTCCACTGTGAGTCCAAGACATAAAAAACTGTGGTTTGTATGTCACAACTAAAACCTTAAAATATCCCAAATCTCTAAAGAGATATTTTGCTTCCTGTTATGGAGTCCAAATGAGGGAGTTACTGCAGACAGCACAGACACTGAATAAACAGGATAAGATATTAAGGATTCATTTGTCTGAGAGTGCTATATTTTTTCTCAAAAGCCTACCACCACATTTGTTTTGCATCCCTGGTTGGTGAACAGTGAAGTGGACACAAGTTGGCATTGTTTACACTTGCAATTCGCTAAAATCATATGCTACCATCTCTAACATGCTAACCGCTGCTTGCCCATACAGCCTTTGACATCTGAAGCACCATCAATAATCATGTTAATGGGGTTTTCATTCCCATTTCCCAGTGTTGCTGCTGAAAGTGTTTCATCTCAAGTCATGTAATCTAATTAACTAACCTAGACCTGCCATACCTCCCGTTTCACTTCTGCATCCTAATCTCCTCTTTTCATTGAAGAATATCTACTAGCCCAAGTCATCAGACATATAAGTCAGTAGCAACATTATACATATTTGTAAATGTTGTATATAGCACTCATTTTCCAGTGTTTATATATAACATTATTCATTGCAGATGCTGATTGGTTAGCAGTGCATTCATTTCCATACCTGTATTTTTGAATGCCAGTACAGGTACACTGCTTTTGTGGTTAGGTCTTAAGCACTTGCTTCAGTGCTGTGTGGTGTCATTTGTCACAAGTTGCTTGATACATAGATTGCTACAGTTTTTTAAAGTTTTCAAAGGAGAAGACTTTTTTTTTCTCTCACTCACTCCCTCTCTCGAACTGAGGAGCATCATCAAACCTGGAGCTTCTTAGGAGACAGGTGAGGAGCACAAGGACTGCTCAGAGACTGACCCTGGTGATACTGCCTTACCTATCACATCAACTCAAAGGTATCTTGGACTTATCTTTGACCCCCCGTGTACCTTTTACTACAGGCTCAGAAGCAATTGTTAAAGTCCCTTGTCAGCTTAAAGTAGCATATATAAAGTATTTAATTTACTAACTCCAGATACTAGGAAAGCAGTAGCAATATTTGTTCTTATACCCAGAGTGTACAGTATGCACTCCTTATGATCACCCTTTACTTCTCTCATATTGCCAACATTTTGCAGACCACAGAAAACAAATATATGGCCAAGTGGCAACATCCATTTGAAGTAATTGAAGGAAAACATGGAATGAACTATAAGGTTAGACAGCCAGGAAAGACAAAGAGCACATTAATCACATTCATGTGTTGAAGCCATGGAAGGATGTAGAACTCTCTGTAGTGAGCTTACAAGCTGAATTTCCTACAAGAGCAATCAGAGAATTTCTACCCGAAGTGCACACAGGTAGAGAATTCATTGTATAAAGTAGAAAGGCAGGAAGTTAGAGAATTTTTATTAAGATATAAAGAATTATTTTCAGTATTGCCTGAGAAGACTAAACTGGGAATATAATAGAGACACAACTCTTGGAATGAAGGTTAGACTGAAACTTTGCAGAGTACTAGTCACACAAACAGTAAATTAAAAAAGTTAAAGAGATGCTCAAGTTAGAAGTGATAGAAGAGTCCGAAAATAGAGACCAGATTAATAGCTATCCTGTGCCCAGAACTGATAAATTAATGGACAACCTTGAAAAGATCAGATACTTGACAATACCTCACTTGACAAAGGGATACTAGCAGATATACTTACACCATCTGCTAAACAAAATAGAGCCGTTATAATATGTGACAGTCTGTTTCAGTACACAGTGTATCCACTTGGCCTGCATGGAGCTCCAGCTACCTTTAAGATGCTAATATATGAAATACTGAGGTCTCACTCATGATCTGCTATGGCATGCCTTGATGATGGTTCATTCATTCAGAAGACTTGAATTTTCACTTTCCAAAAGTGTGTAAGCTGTTTAGAATCCATGTCAGACAAGCTTGACTATGAATACTAAGAAAAGCGTTTCATCTTAGTAACTGACCTTGCCCTGTCCAGTGGCTAAGTAAGCAGAGGGATGTAGGTACCAATGTTTTTATAATGAGCACTATTCCTGAAACCCTCAGACCTGGATAAGCAAATTGGAATGCTGATGGGTTCTCCATATTTTAGAACCCATCATATTGAGTACAAAACCCATCCTGTGTCCTAGGAAAGGGGTAGTTGTAACATGTTGAGTGCAATAAATGTGTACTGTGCCTTTAAGTACAAGGCAAGTGACTGGTGTGTGGGAACATGCTCAGAGAATGTTTGTCAAGAAATTGATTTGTATAGCTAGTGAATTCCTAATTACTGTGGCACATAGAGTGGAAGCTTCCATGCAAAAAATGGGAAGTTACTTCCTAATCTGAGGCATCAGTTAAAAGGTAAGGAGAAACTTTTCAGAAGACACTTAATGCTTGGATTATAACAGCCCAGTTGGGTAGTCTTGTAGAGAAACGAAACTAACACAGTATGTAAGAGATGTACATATACAATTTCATTGGAGGCAGAAATCTTGCTTTAAACTAGGTTGTCAAAAACACACACACTTCATCCATGGCACACAGTGTCCACCATATACACAGACCATCTTATGCTGAGGCACCAAAAAGCAATCTTCCCAAACCTCAAACACCTCCTAAGCCTACAAACAGCAGCATCTATCCTCTGCAATCTCTAAAAAGCACATCAAAAGTAACACCAAACACCACACATATGCCTACACCCATTGGACCCCCCCCACCCCCGAGAATGAAACTCATAAGGCAAGCAAGCACTTTACCTTGGACTCTTGTTATAATGAACTCCACTGTCTAACACTCAGATGCCCCAAAGACCAGACTGGACAAGGAGAAGATAATGGTTAGTTGCTTATCTGGAGCCAGGATCTGCCAGGTTATGCATGCACTCAAGTCATTACACCACAGGTGCCAGTATGAATCCATCATTGTCCATGTTGGTGTAAGTGACCTGAGACATACCTCTTTGGACTATATAAAGAGAGGCATTACAGATCTCTTTGAATATGTACCTCAGAGAGGTATGTGCTTTGCATTGAGCAGCATTGTACCTCCACCAAGGATGATGCCACAGAATGAAAAAAAATTGCTTTAACAATTGACTTTGTTTCTGGAGTCATTCAGGGGGATTAAATATTTGTGAGCATGGAGAACATGGTTAACAGACCATGTTGCTTTCCAAGAATAGTCTGCACCTGTCACCCCTTGCACTTCCAGATACTGGCTAACACTTTATCCACCCCCCCTTACAGTCTTTTTTCAGCAGTGCCTAATAGGCAAAACTACCAACTTAGCCAAAAAAAACAAAAAACGAACGTAATGGTGTTACTGATCAATGATAGAAAACTTTAAAAAAGTAGATATCTGTGCCATTACTAAGACATCATTTTCTTCCACACAATTAGACCATTTGCTGCATAGAGAAGGACTAAAGGTGGAGGTGTCCCAGGCTACATTAGCAACAGGTATATTTCTAGGTTGGTTAAACATCATGATGCCCAAGAGTTCCTCCATGTGCAAATCACCATAGATAAATTCCCTTACCATAGCTTAGCAAGCTATAGAGGTCATCATCTATGTCAGAAGAATACCGTAACTCATACCTAGACCTGCTAGAGGCACTCACCATCCAGCCAAGTACCCTATTCAAGGGAGATTTCAGCTGTCCCTGTCTAGACTGGAAAACATACACTGCCTGCAGCTTGCAGGCACAACATCCCCTGGAGTTTATTAACACAAATACCCTTGACCACATAGTGCACATTCCAACCAGAGGTTCAAACATACTGGACATAGTGCTCACCAATACGAAAGAGCTCTGCAATCCCCCCCACCCCCACCCTTGTCATGTCCTCACTGGTGAAGTCGGATGACAAAGCTGTCTCCTTTAAAATAAAAATCAACATGGAAAGTCCAGCAAAAGCTGTTGTAGTCAAGAACAATTTTAAAGCAAACTACATTCTATTAAGCGACAGTTTGTCAAAATTCAGTGCTCCTCTGAACCCCGAGTTCACAGCAACATGTGTGGAATTGTTCACAGAAATCCAGCGCAACCATGTAAATGGCTGCATAAATCTCTCCATAACTTTCTGGATTGCCAACTGGCTCACAGGTAAGATCCAAGAAGTCAGAATTGGTGAGACGACCTCCATCAAGAGATTGGTCACCAGTGGAGTACCTCAGGGCTCAATGCTGGGCCCACTCCTCTTTGGCATGTACTTCTCAGAGGTCAAGGCCAATGTCAGTGGCCTCTGGCTGACAAAGTTTGCAGACAACTGCAAATTGGGGGCTATCATAGATTCCCACCACGACACTAACATCCTGCAGCAGAGTCTAGCACAGACAGTGACTGAGGCCAAAGCCATGGATTATACCTCAGTGCCAAGAAGTGCATTACACTGGCTTATGGGGAAA
Organism: Protopterus annectens; assembly: GCF_019279795.1. Taxonomy (NCBI): domain Eukaryota; kingdom Metazoa; phylum Chordata; order Ceratodontiformes; family Protopteridae; genus Protopterus; species Protopterus annectens. Next base: position 823,970,448 of record NC_056747.1, on the reverse strand, counting down.
AGTCTTCCCAGATGAATTACTCCATTGATATGACATCCCTAAGAGCTGACCCAGTAGCTATGGATCTGGGAACATAGGTAGACAGTAATCTGGCCTTTGAACAACAACTAACCAAGGTAGTAAGAAAGTCATTCTATGCCCCCAACTTATAATTAAGGGTATGACATCAAGGTCCAAGTACCAAACTAGACATAAGTAATGGTTGTAATGCCCGCAGAAGTTCCTCACCAAGATAATCCAGGGTATTAACACATTGTCCTATACAGATCACGCTAAAACCCTATCTCTGTACTCAGTCTACAGGTTACAGAGAGGTGATCTTTACCTGGAGCATAAAGCATCCTCACATCTAGCTCTGATAGAATTTTTGTACAACTGCAAAATGAATAGCACCAGAAATACTAGATCCAAGGGTTTAAACTTTGCTTGTAAAATAAATAGGACATGCTGGCAAGACAGATATATGTCTCAAAGGGACCCCCATGCTCTGGGATAGGCTTTCCATCCATGTGAAGCAGAGTCTGTCCATAACTCTGCTGAAATGTAACCTTGACCACTGATGAAAAGACGCCAACAATGAGTGTTCCCTAACATACCACCATAAACATTTAGCAGCCTGCTAACTAACATAACCCTCCAAGTAGGCATCCATAATACATGGGGACACATTTGAGGTTGGATGCAAAGCTAGATGTATTTTTTTATACCTGTAGTAGTTTGTTCTGAGCACATATTCCAGGCCATATTGGATTGGTAAAGGCCTTTCTGTACTCTAATGAGAGGATTATGCTGGTTGGAAACTTTCTGGTGAAGAATGGTTGGTCTAGGGCTTGGAGTAAGCATCCTCATTGGTTCTTTTGAACCTTTTTAAAGTTTTTTTTTTCCAAGTTTTTAGCTTCTGGTATTTAATCCCTGCATTTGAGCAGGTTTTTCCTTGTTTGCATGTCGTGCAACACCTCGCACTGAAACACAATTGTGCGCCATAGCCGGACAGGCTAATTCAACAGTTTTTCCCTTAGATACAGCTGTAACACATTAGTGTAGCCCTCATCCTTAGTACTTTCTCTGTCAAAGAAATACTGCCAGTGAGCTGAAACCTATTAAACTACCAACAAAAAACCCAGGCAGAAATATTCAGCCACTGAGCTCCTCCTTGATTGATCCTGAAAAGCCCCCATTAGTGATAACAGTTTTCAGCCTAGCATTATGGACAGTTGGACCACCCTTGTTTCTCCTACCAGCCTTGTTGACTTGGGTCTCTTCAGGCAGTGTAGCAGTTGCCTCATATACACCAACAACCCTCTACTAATAACTCAGTCTAGTGCAGAGTGTGAGATGTAGCTACACCAAGAAGCTTGAATCCATGCTCTCTTGCACTCAAAACAGTAACATGGAAGAGGTTGTCAACCCACCCACTACTAAACATGCACATAACACCACTACTCATACACGTAGTACACATCTAACACAAAAATCAACATATGTGGAAGATCACTCAAAAAACTACCGAAACACAAGACTGCTACAACTAACATAGCCCCCACAGCACCCATGACACACAGCAACACCACTGTCTCATTTATCAAGCCTGTAAGGTGTAACACTCAAAAAAGAAATTTTCTAGTCGCTGGAGACACGCTAGTGAGACACACAAATGTCCCACTCATCAAGTTGGACAAGGAGAAAGTTACAGCCAGCTGCCTGTCTGGTGCCAGGATTCATCAGATCATGCATGCACTCAAGTCTCTCAGCAACAAGTACCATTATGACTCTGTCATAGTTCACGTTGGAGAGAACAACCTGAGACTTACCTCACTGGACTATATGCAGTGAGACATGATTGAGCTGTCTGAGTATGTGTCACAGGCAGGTATGTCCCTAGCCTTGAGCAGCATACTACCCTCACCAAGAATGATGCCACAGTATAAACAAAAATGATCAATTTCAATAACTGGCTTAGTTTTTGGTGTCATTCAAAGGGGATCCAGTTCCTTTCAGCTTCTGAAGCCATGGTCAACAAACCTAGCTGCTTTTCCAAAGATGGTTTGCACTTGACGCCCTTAGGCTTTGGGCTGCTGGCAAATGCACTTGCCTCCTCCATAGTGCCTTTTTTAGGCAATGTCTCAAAAACAAACTTACCAATGTGAAATTTGCCAATCATAACAAAAGAAGGGTCATGCTGACAAACGGTAGGAGATTAAACCAAAAACTGCACACCCTGGAAGCATTTCTATCACTGGAAGATGTAGATGTCTGTGCAGTCACGTAAACCTGCCTCAGGGTCTCAGAGAGTGCCCCAACGTTGCAAGGCTACAATGCTTTCCACACCTTCAGACCACAAAAAGAATGTGTGAGAACCAAAGGAGGCGGTGTTTCTATCTATATTAGAGATAAATTCATCTCCTGTCTAGTTAGACTTTACAACTCCATGAAGTTACTCCAAGTTAAGGTTACGATGGGTAAGACCCCCTTTCAAGTTAAAGCCAGTAATAGATCCCCCTCCATGGGTTATGACATGCATGAAGCCTACTTGACCAAACTGGGAACAATCCAAATATTACTGAACACTCTGCTTATGGGGGATTTTAATTATACCACCATTAACTGGGAAACCTATGCTAGCACAAAATTTCCTTGACTTTGTTAACTCAAATGCCATGGAACAAATTGTTCATACTCTGACAAGAGGAACAAACACACTAGAGCTGGTCCTCACTAAAATGTCAAACAGATGCAATACCGCAACTGTTGGACCCTCAGTTAAATCTGACCACAAATCAGTCATCTTCGAGCTGACACTAACACCAACTCACAAAGGACAAAATCAAACTAAAAATCTTCACCATGGCAAAGTATACCCTTCTGTGTGAAGGTATAAATGCATTCCAAGCCCCACCCCTGGCTGGAAGTGGTAACTACTCCAAAGCTTACACTACAGCCCTGTACAATCACTTGCATAAGTGTATAGACTTGGCTGTACCAGAAAGAATCAAAGCCAGAGCCCCACACGCAAATCAAGCCGCTATGGTGAACATCCAGCATCAACAAACTTTACAATAAATGCAAAAAGTTGCTGTCCAAGAAAACAAAGGCAAGACCACAAGAATGGAAGAGCACCCTCCTCAGCCTCAACAGGCAAATAAGACAACTTGTCAAATCCTCTAAGGGCTTCTTTGAGAAAAACATAGCAAGCACAGCTGGGATAAGCATAATGCCTTTTACAGCCATATATGTAGCCTAAAAGGTAGGACCCAAGCGTGTGCAGAACTAGTGACCAACAGTATGACATGGACTGACCCCACAGAGATAGCAAACCTGCTAGTGAATAGGTTTGGTGAAAATTTCACTCCCTTATTCCTGCCAAACCTATCACAAACCTTCCCCCAAATTTCTCCTCCACCATACATATCTGAAGAACAGGTCATCAAAGCCTTGTCCAAGGCAAAAAACACAGCCTGTATGGGACCAGAGGGCATCCAAGGCTGTCTTTTAAACAAGTTAAAACATGAACTAGCATCACCATTAAGTACCTCTTTCAGTCATAGTCTAACCACAGGCTCTGTTCCTGTGGAATAGAGAACAGCAACAGTTATTCCCCTCCACAAAGGTGTCCTAGCAGCAGACCCAGGGAATTACAGACCCATAAGCCTTACCACCCTCATCTGTAAGGCCATGGAATGTATCATTATGGACCTCATAAATAAAGACATAGGTGACCTCCAAACCCTGGATCCTTCTCAATTCGACTTTGTCAGGGCAGATCCTGCCTGTTAAATCCGGTGGATTTCTTCAAAAATGTGACCGGGGCCATTGACAAGGGCAAATCTGTGCACACAGTATACCTTGACTTGGCAAAGGCTTTCAGCACAATTCCACACTCAAGCATTACCGATAAACTCAGCAAACTGAAAGTAAACCTCTTTGTTGTAAGATAAGTTGCCACCTGGCTCACAAACCGAACACACTATATCAAAGTGGGTGAGTCCACATCAACCAGCAGACCTGTTACCAGTGGGGTGCTACAGGGGTCAGTATTGGGCCCCCCTTCTGTTTGGTGTATACTTCTCAGAAGTTCAGGTCAAAATGAAGGGGTTGTGGTGGCTGACCACATTTGCAGATGGCTGTAATCTACGTGCAATCACTGAATCCCCAAATGATGTCAGTATACTCCAGGAGGGTCTTGCGCAGACTAATGACTTGTGTTTTAGTCATGGTCTCAAACTGAATGCAAAATAAATGCATTATCATTCCCTTCGGCATAAACAATGTCCCTTCACACTATCACATCAACAACAACACCCTAAGTACCCACAAAGTGGTAAGGGACTTGGGATCACAAGTTGATTGCAACCTTAATTTTGACCACCATGTGCCTGCTATAATAAGAAAGGCTTTCTACGTAGTGCACTTGATTAGTAAAGGCATCACCGTAAGAGCAGAAGAGGTTATAACCCCTCTATACACAGCACTAATTTGGCCCATAATTGAGTATAATGCCCCTTTTGCCATGTACCATACAAAGCACCTGCAGCAATTTGGAGAGATCTCAGAGGTTTCTAACAAAGAAGATCAAGTAGTATACAGCTCAGCAAGCTCCTGCCTGGTGCCCTGCAGAGTTCTACACCAGCAGAGAGAAAAAAAGAGACTTTGGAGTGATTACGTATAATTTTTCTGCATTTTCTTGCTGCCTTTAGGTAATTCCACATAAAATGCCGATTTGCTAGAATTTCTTTGATTTAAAAAGCTTGTTTTAGCTACATATTATATATGACCCGCGGTGGTGGTGCTGCGGTAGCGTTGTCGCCTCACAGTAAACCGCTGTCAGGTTCGATTCTCAGCTACAGCGTCTTCTGTGTGGAGACGTGCATGAATGGGTGTACCTTCGTTGAAGGTTGTGCGTCAGGGCTGGTAACTCGGCACGTAAAAATCAACTACCAATCATTAGCGGACCGGAGTCGTTTTTGGGTTTAAATAACCTATTTAATTGTTGTAGGCTACACACTCAAGTGTGATAGCTATTTCTGTGCATTTAAAGTGTGTTTTTGATTGTATCTGCTTTATTTTATGAAAAAAAAACAAAAAAGTATACTTGTTTTCCCACCGTTCTAAGCTAGTATAGTCCAGTTTTCATGTCAGTGTTGAATTCAGGGCTGTGTTACAAGTTTCTGTGTTTGCCCATACCTTACTTGGCTAGAAAGATGTTTCTCTGTTCACTGTGAGAGAAGGAGCTTTGAGCAGCCTATCTGTCCCTGGAGGAGTGGTTTCAGCCCAGAAATTAGTAGTTTATTGGCCATCTCTTTCATTTCCCTGATGTAAAACCCGCATTGCGCTGAGCAGCGCCGGTTAGCTAGGGTATAGCCACAAAGTCTACTCTTCAATTTTTCCCTTTGAACTAGGCAAACTTTCAACTTAAGCACTCAAACCGGCACTTGCTCAAAACTCATAGCAAGCACTAATAAACCTTAGCCGTAGACCCTCCCCCCATACTGTAGAGAAGGACAAGGCTCTCTATTCGACCTTACCAGCCAATCAGTAAAACAGTTCACTGTACCTATCCAGGCATGTCCAAAGGGCAGTTTCAGGTGTACTCTCCGGTCCAACTGGTGAATCTGGGCATTTTGAGGCAATGTTACAATTGCCTCATGTACACAGACAACCCTCTCCTCCTTCCACCAAACACTAGTACATGCGAGAGATGCAATTATACAGCCAAACTGGAGGCTAAGCTCTCTCAACCCAAGACTGGACCAGGCAGTCAAGAGGAGAAGGGAATTACTTGCATCACACCACCAGTCTCACATAGACCTATGAAATCAGCACTGGCAAAAAACACAGATAAATGCACGAAAAATACACGGAGGCTCTAAATAAAAATATGCAGAAGCAACAGAGACCTCCAAAGCAGACATCCAAGCAACCTCCATCCCCCCCAACACAAACCATGAAACACATACTTCACAAAACCAGTGTGCCACACAATCACAGCCGTTCAGGCAAAATAACATACCCAACACACTAGTAATGGGTGACTCTATAGTCAGGCACACTGACGTCCCATTCATTAGTCTGAACAAGGCGAAGGTTACTGTTAGTTGCCTGTTGGGTGCCAGGATCCGCCACATAACACAAGCACTCAGGTCACTCCAAAACAAGTACAAATATGACTCTGTCATTGTCCATGTTGGTGTGAATGACCTGAGCCGTACCTCCCTGGACTACATGAAAAGAGACATGGAGGAGCTATCTGATCATGTAGCCCAGGCCTGTATGACACTGACCCTGAGTAGCATCCTGCCCTCACCAAGAATGACACCACAGTATAGAGAAAAATTATCCTTTTCAACAATTGGCTAAGCTTCTGGTGTCATTCAAAGGGGATCCAGTGTCTGCCAGCCTGGGATGACATGCTCGACAAGCCACACTGCTTCGCTAGAGATGGCTTGCACCTGTCACCCTTAGGCTTTCAAATACTGGCCAAGGCTCTTGCCACCCCCATAGTACCTTTTTTAGGCAAGGCTCAAAAGACAAACCCATCGCCGTAATAGCACAAGTAACAAAAAACTGAGGGCAATGCTACTCAATGCCAGAAGTCTAAACCTCAAAATGCACGCACTCGAGGCACTCCTCAGTATGGAGAAAATCTATTTATGTGCAGTAACAGAAACCTGGTTTAAGGCTCTAGGCTCAACTCATACCATACATTTAGGCCACAAAACCCGGAACAAAATACAAAAGGTGGGGGAGTATCCATATTCATCAAGGATACCCACACCTCCAGGTTAGTGGCACAGCAAGATGCTTCAGAGATCATCCACGTGCAACTAACAATGGGCAAAACTGCTATTCAAATTATAGCTTGCTACGGATCACCCACCATGTCCCAGGACCCCCACTATGCATTCCTGGAAACACTGGGGAACATAAAGGTCCTACCAAACACCCTTATATTGGGTGATTTCAATTACCCAAACATTAACTGGGAGAACTACTCAAGTACAAACTCCCTTGCAAAATATTTCCTAGAATTTATAAACTGAAATGCCCTGGATCAACTGGTCAACACCCCCACCAGAGGTGACAACATATTGGACCTGCTCATCACCAACATGGGCGACCAGTGTTCCATGCCAGAGGTCAACCCCTCGCTGGTTAGATCTGACCATAAACTAATCACTCTAGATATCCACATTCCGCCACCACCCCCGGTCAAAGAAACCACCGTGAAAAACTTTTCAAAAGCAAACTTCACGTTACTTAAGACCAAGGTGGGAAGTTTCAAAGCCCCCATGCTAAAGGATAACACAGTCCAAGCTGCAAAATCCTTTACTAATGCACTCTACAAGCACCTACAAGAATGCATGGATCATGCTATCCCAAACAAAACCAAGACTCACTCCTCCAAGAAAAGGAAACCAGTCTGGTGGACACCTGCCATAAACAAGCTATACAACAGAAGGAGGAAACAAGTACAGAAAAGAATAAAATCCCAAGAAGGGAAGACATCCCTGACCAGTATCAGCAAGAAACCACATTCCCTCATAAAATCATCCAAGGCTAGCTTTGAAAGAAAAATTGCCATGGACTCCAAAGAAAACCACAAGGCATTATTTAGCTATGTCAAGAATCTAAGTGGCAATTCTCAGATCTGCTCGGAGTTAGTGCGGAATGGCGCAAAATACACTGAACCAACCGATATAGTCAACATCCTGGCAGACAGGTTCAGTGCAAACTTCACAGAGACATTGGAAACCTCCAAACACTGGACCCTACCCAGTTTGGCTTTGTTAAGGGCAGATCATGCCTCCTAAACCTGGTGGACTTCTTTGAGACAGTTACCAAGGCTATCGATGAGAGAAAGGTGGTCCACACAGCCTACCTAGACCTTGCAAAGGCCTTTGACACCATTCCCCACTCAGGTATTATAGACAAGCTCACCAGCCTGAACATAAACCCCTACGTCACGAGATGGGTTGCCAAGTGGCTCACAGACAGAACCCACATGGTAAGAATTGCGGGAGCTAGGTCTGACTCTAAACCGGTTACAAGTGGCATTCCCCAGGGCTCAGTCCTAGGACCCCTCCTGTTCGGCATATACTTTTCAGAGGTACAGGCAAGCACAGGAGGACTATGGCTGACCACATTCACAGATGACTGCAAACTAGAGGCTCTAACTGACTATCCAGCTGACACAGACATCCTCCAAAAGGGTCTCACTGAGACAGATACCTGGTGTCAAAACCATGGCCTCAAGCTAAATGCCAAAAAGTGCATAGTCATCCCCTTTGGAAGAAAACAAAGTACCCACAAACTACCACATAGGTGGTAGCCTCCTAAATATGGAAGACGTAATAAGGGATCTAGGGACCCAAGTAGATAATAACCTCTTTTTTGATAATCACATTGCCAAAGTGGTTAGAAACTCCTTGTATGTGGCCCACTTAATCACAAAAGGGTTTGCATCCAGATCCAAAGAAGTCATTGGGCCCCTCTATGCATCACTCATCAGACCCATCATAGAGTACAATGCCCCATTTGGGATGTACCTTACAAGACACCTGCAACTACTGGAAAGACCACAGAAGTACCTCACCAAGAGGATCACTGGCCTCAAGCAGATGCCCTATGCAGGTCGACTGAAGAAACTCCAGCTGTACTCTGTTGCATACCGCCTACTCAGGGGTGATCTCTGCCTGACATACAAGGCCATGTCCAACCCAGAATTGATGGACATGCTCCACCTAAAGAAAACCATATCCCCTCGAGCCTAACGCTCCAGGGATCTAAACCTCACCACAACAATAAATAGGAAGTGCTGGAGGGATAGATTCCTGTTCCAGAGACTTCCCATGCTCTGGAACAAGATTCCAGTCTACATTAAGCAGAGCTCCTTGCTAACCCTCTTCAAGAGAAACCTTGATGAGTGGATGGGAAACAGAAAGTTTACCCCAGGAATCACTTCAATGGCTCTGCTGGACAGAGGCACAGGAAACTAATCGGGGGGGGGGGGGGGCAGCGAAAAGCAAAACACATTCCGGCTAGGCTTATAAATGCCTTCAGGCAGATAGCCTAGTACCTACCTATGAACCTATAAGGGATTCCAGCATGTGCCTTACACAGACCGACTAAAGTCCCTGCCATTATACTCTGTATCATATAGACTTCTTAGGGGAGACTTATGCCTAGCTTACAGAGCAATCTCAGACCCAAACCTAATGAACTTGTTGCATATCTGTAAATCAAACTGGATGAGGGCTATCCATTCCAGGGACCTAAATATGACTTGCAACTTAAATAGGACATGCTGGAGGGACAGATTTATCTCCCAGTGACTGCTGCATGTTTGGAATAGGTTACCTGTTCATGTGAATCAGAGCACCTCTATGACACTGTTCAAGAGGAACCTGGACGAGTAGATGGGGCACTGTAAATTCTTACTGGGGGTAATGCCCACAACACTCATGGACATGGGCAGTAATGCAGTCTTTGGTATTACATTGGGATGAAATGGCTAGGCTTGAAATGACCTCTGGGTCGATAGCCTAGTAATCCCTTATGATCCTATGACCTTTGTTGCTTCCCTGAGCTGAAAGGTAGTTTTGTAACAATGTTATTTCAGCATTTTGCCACTTTTCACACTATTGTTGTTATGCACCACAGAAAAAGGGCCCTGGGTCTAGACAGAATTCCTTTTAAGAAATGAATAAATTGCTAATTCCTGTTTACCTCTACGTTGTATTATTTGCTCCATTTTGTATTGTTCCTCCACATGCTTTTGGTTTGTCTTCTACTTATTTGCCGTGGTCATGGCATCTGCATTCCTTAGCCTTCTTCCTGGTACATCAGTGACTCCTTACTGTTATTTGGTCCCTGTTTCTGTGCTTCATACTGAGATTTCAGTGTTAGCTTATCAGTAATTTTGTTCCTCAGCATATTTAGGACTGCACTGTCTACTGCTTCTCCTAAGTTATTACCATTCATCTGTTTCTCTGTCTTTCAAGTATGATACAATTTATCAGTGATAAAATTGTTATTGTATTGTATCACTTCATTTAGTATTCATGAGAAGCATTATTTTAGTATGTTTACTGGTGTACATCACTGATCTGACATGACCAATTTCAGACCCAACTCGGGTGGCATTAAAAACAAACATAGAACAGTTAACAGCAAAGACATACTTTAATAAGCATAGTACAAAGTACAAAAGCAATATTAGTTTGAGTGCAAAATGCAGGGTAATAGTGTATGTACAGGTATTTTTTTTACAACAAGAGAGAGAATATGTGCTAAAATAAGTTAGTTACAGTATATTCAAGTGCTCCACAAAACAAGTGGAGACCTAAGAAAAGGTAGTTATGAGAGAAAATCTGTTTTTGGTAATGACTGTAATTTGTTAGGTGATATGACCAGTAGAAAAAAATGCATTGTCCTTGTTTTGGTAAATATGATTTTAATTGGAGGCTGAACTTAATGTAATTAGTAGCGTCTCTTTGGAAGCTGGGCAGAGATCACCAGAGTTGAGTGCTAATATAGAAATGCTATGGTTAGTACATTGTAGTGTTGTTTTTGGGGTCAGCTGATGAGTAGGACATGATTGTATATGTTCTGAGATTATAGGTGGGTGGGGTAGAGAGTTCTGTAGGCGTTGCTGTGAAAGGGTGTAGCAGATTGAAAAGGAATGAGCCTAGAAGGAGTTTAATCCTTTCTGTGACTAGAAGCCGCTTGACTTTTTCATTATTGTTACAGTGGTGCTCATTTTCTGAGGAGTTAGTAATTAAGCAACATACTTTATTAGAAAAAGATTGGAGGGTTGTTGCATACTTGGAGGATACAGCAGTCATTAAAAGACCATATTCCAACTGTGCAAAGATGATTCCTTTGCCAATGGCATGCTTTTGTGGATTATGAAAGGAAGTGGGCGATCTTACAGGCACAGAAAAGAAGCTGGTTGATTTTAAATGTATTTTTGTTTTTAATACGAATGTGGACATTTAGTGTTTATTCCAGCTAAATGCCTAGACATTTGAAGGAGGAAGCAGTTTCTTTTTGCTTATTTATTTATTTATATTTGTTGACCGGGAAAATCCAACTGGACACAGGCCCCTTTTCGGCAGAGGCCCGGGGAGAAAAGCTCCACAATAAGAACAGCAATTAAAAAAAAATAAAACAACAATTAAAAAAAAACATTTAATTACACGTTACAAGAAGTATAGGTAGGTTTTGTTTAATAATAGTAGTAAACAGTTATAGGTACAACAGTTATATCACTGGTGCCGTAAAGACTAGTAAGTATTTTAATAGCTGAGCTGGCAGGTTTTACCCTTAAATAACAGTGGTTAAGATTACAGCTGAGATCTAGATTTACAAGCAAAGTATTTGACTGCAATACGAGGTATTTAGAGGGTGGAAGAAAGGGATTAGAGAGGTTGGGGTAGAGATGTTAGAGAGGTTTGTTTCAGGGGCATGCCCAGTGCTCTTTTAGATGAGATTTTAGAGCAGATTTGAAGTTAGTGTGTGATGACACAGAAGTTATAGTGTGAGGAAGGGTATTCCATAATTTTGCTATGGGGTAGGAGAAGAGAGCTTCTCTATCAGAGTTCCTGGTTCTAGTTACCTGTAATTGATTTTTGTTGCTGAAGCACAGTGGTCTTGTGGCATGGTAGGGTTGGAGTAGATTTTGGAGGGATGGGACTTTTAGAGGATGATTTAGTAGTTTGTGGGCAAGTGATAGTTGGCACCACTGAAGGAGGTGAGGGAGTTCTAGCCAGCCTAATTCAATAAGTGAGGTGCAGTGGTGACTATGGTAGTTTGCGCTAGTGGCAAACCTTGCTATTTTGTTGTAGCAAGACTCAAATTTACCTAATTCACTTTTCCTTAGGTTGGTAAAGATTGGAGAAGCGTAGAGTAGGGTGGAGATAAGGTGGCATTTGCAACTGAAATCTTGGCTGATTTGGTGAGGAATTGCTTATTTCTGTATAAAGCTCCTAGTTTTTTCTGTACTTTTTTTTATTGTTAACGAGATGTGGATGTCAAACTTGAGATTATTGTCAATTTCAACTCCAAGTAGTTTGGTGTGGTCTGTTGGGATAATGGTGTTGTTGTTGGCTTTAATATTAAATTGGTGGGTATTTAGATTGTGTTTGGTGGGTTGGAAGATGAGGAGTTTTGTTTTGTTTGGGTTAAGTATTAATTGTTTTTTGTCTTAGTCAAGTATAGGGAGGAGTAGATCGTATCAAGTTTCTTATGGGTTCCAAAGATCTTAGATTTTTGCTTTATTAAATATGAGAAGTAGTTTATGGCAGAGAAAGAAAGTGGGCAGGTCCTGTTGAAGTTGGTTCTGTCGATTTACTCAATCATATCATTGGCGTACATGATTCGAGGGAGGTGACGCAAGTTATGTTGAACATTATTAATGAAAAGGGAAAAAAGTATTGGGTAAGAATGGAATCCTGTGTTACTCCTGCAACAACGGGAGCATCTGTTGAAAATGATGACACAGTCAGCCTGTATTGTAAACATTCATATCCTTGCCAAACCTGTGAGAAAATGGAAAATCATGTAGTACACTCTACCTGGGAGAGCTGTGGCCTCTCCAGATGCTGCTGTTAGTAGTCTAATCACCTTAAAAGAATGGTACCATAATAAACACCTCAATTTTCAGTCTAGACAACTTAAAATATCCTTAGCAGACTCAGACAAGGTATGAAACAAGGGTCCCAATCAAGCATGCATTATTCAAACATTATTAAGCCAGAGTAGCCTAGAAATGTAGAGTTTTCGGCACCTCTGTTTTGCTAGTGATGCAGTAGATTGCATTCTCCTGTGTATAGTAGTATTATTCAGGACAGGGAAAATTCTTTAATACTCTTTTCATGTTTACTTACATCAAGGTTTCTTGTAATGCTAAGGAGTCTGTGTGAGTCTGTTGGTATTAGATTGGCTGGACAGCCATAAAACCAGCATCAGCATTATCCAAACAGTTTAGGACCACCCAAGCAATATACTGTTCACTGTTTGAAGAGGCATAGTCTTCTGACTCAATTTCAGGTTAGATGACTTAGTGTAGATCCTTCATTATAAAGCTTAGAACTACAGTAGCAGCTGGAATTTTGGAACTGAAATTTCCATTTCCCTGCAAAAGCATTTAAGGTATTGCTCATAGCAACACAAAACTTTCTAACTGGTTAATATGTTTCTAGTAGAAGGATAGTCTCTTAGTGAAAAAGAAATAAGCAGATTGACCTTTTGCAGGCAGATTTGCTAGTCTCTGTGAAGCTTTGTTTTAACTTCTTGAATGTCCAAACCTTGACCTTTGAAGTAATATTGGCATATACTCCCTGGCTTATCAGAAAATAGACCATTTCATTCCATTTTCCCCAAATGTTTTCCATTATCTGCTTTTCTTCCAGAATTCTCTCTGTCATAAAGTTAATTTATTACATTCTTACTTTTGTTATGCTAGATGTTCCATCATAAGTACATTTTATCATTCTTAATTATTTATTTTTTACCATGTCAAAATAAACATTTTGATACTTTAAATAAATAAGATAAAATAAAATAATAGAGCTTGTCCTCTCCTGGAAAACACAGAAAGTCAGCCAGCCAGAGCCTTATTCATAAATGTTCTTCTGCTAATCTTAGCTACACCACTTTGTTTCTGTTAGCCTTCCTTCCTTTAAGGATAGTGTCCAGTCTTTCAGCACAGTTCTGACCCTCTTTATTTTTCACACAACCAAAGCAGTTCTTAGAACAGACAGAAAATTGTTTCACAAAGGACTCTTGAGTTCCATGTGAAACGATTCAGTGCTGTTTTTGTGTCCTCCATAACAAAACTCATTTGAATCAGATAGTATTCTACTATCAGGATGTTTAAAGTGTTTCCTGTCATAATGAGTTCATCACTTTCCACCACATCACTAGCTGTCACCTGTGGTGAGGTGGTTAATAGGTCACATTTTATAAGGACTGTGTATCACTGATGCATCCATTTTGTCTGTAGCAGAATTAGTCTAATTTGTCTGTGCTTTTGACAAATGCAGGAAAGTCCCATCCAAATTTATATGTTGGCTACCTTGAAGAGAGTTCATTAATTTGTAAGTCATTGCTAGCTTTTCATACATAAATTGAGATGATATCAGTTTCAGAAGTACTGCCTTACAGAACCCATTCTCTAAGAAGATTCTTTATAGTGTTTCCCAGTACCATGTACTGTGATCTGTGTTGTTTAACCAAAATTATTTCCAGTGTAGAAGACCAGATTTCTACCGTAGTAGTGCTGCAGTTCCATGGCAGAGATTATTTTCATATATTCCCCAAGCCTCCCCTTCTAGATTCTGAAATAGAAGTATTCTTTAGAATTGTTAGCTTATTTTCCATATTCTGTACTGTGTGGTGTCTGTCATTGTTGACATAAGTATGTCACATTGTAATGCTGGTTAGTATGATGGTTGGGCTTCCCACATGTCTCAAAAGTAATCTAATGACTTTCATTAATCAGCAGTATTAAACAGATGCAGTTTGCATGCTAGGGCAGCCATTTAATATGGCTCTATTTACACGCATTTCATTTAAGGGTGTGGCCCCTGTTACATGGACTATATTTAGACATATTATGCATTCCCTAGAAGAAGCATTATAAGAAGGTATTTCCATTCCTGGCAGGTCTGTATTGGTCAGATGAGACTTGTTTTAGCTGTGAAGATGACAGATATGTGAAATAGCCTTCTTCAGTTAGTGTTGAGATTTAATACCATTCGAATATTTGGCAATGCCTGGAACAGGTATAAGACCACACTTACAAGAGAAGGAAGATGTAGGCTGCCGATTATTTAAACTCTGCAACTCATTACTGAATTAGAGGATAAGGATAAATAGATTAAATAACTGCTGCTGATTGCCTGTGGTGTTTGAGTGCTGTTTTCCATATGTTTATTGTTGTGGATGACACAGACATAGACATAAATAGAGAATTTCATATTGCAGTTGAATCATCTGTCATCATATCCCCATTATTAGTAAATGTCATGGTTTAAACTGAAATCTTTGCATAAAGCATACGCCTTGTCACCTTAATATTCACTTTGCTGTTATTTTTTCAATTGAAATATTTCTATGATCTGAAACAGTATTCTGTAGTATGTTGTGCATTTACTGATTTTTTTTTTGTGCTGTGTCTATGATGCAAATTGAAGTATGTCAATTTAGTATCCAGATCCGACTGGTTCTTCTCGTATTTTGTTTTTAATTCATTTGTTGGCCAGATAAGCCCACTAGACACAAGTGTCCCTTCTCAGTGGAGACGCAACAGCACTGTCTGGTTAAATGACTTGCTTAAAGTCACATGGTTGTCAAATGGAAGTGGAGAGATTCAAACACTGTACACTGGACTTCAGGAAGCAGCTTGTAAACAGCCCAGAGCCTTAATCCCCTCTGTACTAACTGCCAGATGCCTTGATCACACCCACATTGTTGTTATATTTGCTTTGTTGTGCTACATTTTTAGACATTTCTCAATTATTGAGATATGTACAGCCTGCTGCTCTCATGTTTTTGGAGTATTGATTGCTTTCTAAAGCTGTTAAATCCTCTGAGGTATTTGGAGTTTTATTTTAAGTAAACAAAAACCTAAAGGTGGCCAGAGTAGATTACCTTTGATTTCTTTACGTTGTACTCCATAAACCTGCTTTTTGCCCAGATCTCCAGGATAACTAAGAAAGTTTGAAGCCTAAGCTGTTACTCTGCATTAGATTTGTATTGTCAGCAAATTTTCTACACCAAATTTTGCCTTTCTTTGGGAAATCTGACATTAAAATAGTAAACAATTTTGGTCCTAATTCCAGCGTCTAGATTTTTTTTTTCACTTCTGACAGAACATTGTGTATTTTAACCCTACATGTTTTACCATGGCTGATCCAGGCTTATTTTGTAGTTATTAATCATTCTTTCTCTCATGATACTTAAAAGTTTGTTGCGAGGCATGGAATCAAAGGCATTTACAAGGTCCAAACAGATGACATCCATCTTTAGTCCTAAGGTGATCCATAGCTTCCCTAACCATCTTGTAAAAAGTTATGAGGATGACTAAGCAAAAGCCATCCTCCATAAAACCATGCCAAAAAACATTGATACCTGCAGTTCAAGGAGGAACTTACTAATAATTCACTCAAAACATTTCCCCAGCATGTAGGTCAAGAGCAGCATATGGTAATTATCAATCAGTGTGGGTAAACCCCCCTCAAAGATAAGAATGTGCCTCTTTCCACAGTGGTGGAACATAATCATAGCTGAGTGAATGTTTTATATAAATATTGCAAACAAGGGGGCAGATAGCCTGCAGTTTTTGATAAGAAAAAACACTGAGCCCATCCTGACCTGCTTCAGTAGTACGATTAATAACTTAAAACAATGTTCTGAATGTATTCTAAAGTTATAGTTGGACACATTTCTGCTCTAGAGCAACCTTTTTAATAATACAATATGTCCATAAGTGGGTGTTACTTCTGGAAATTTATCCTCAAATAATTTAGTCATTGGTTTTGCTTCCATTACCATATATACCCCTTGATGCTCTAAAGTTATGTAAGATGGAATTTCCTTCCTGCAATATCTCAGATGTGAGAGCAATGCTTTCTTTTTGACAGCTATGTTTTTATCCAGTTTGTACTCATAACTTTGTCTAGTATATTTTAATAATTTCCCAAACCTTAACTTGGCTGCATGATACTTGGTTTTATTATAATCACTCTATCTCCCTTTATAAGCCTTCCTTTTTCTTTTTTCTTTTACGTTTTCTTTTTCTAGTTTAGTTGTTCACCATATACTAGATTTATTACCATAAGTATGAGTCACTACAATAATGAATTTCTCTATAAAATGATTAATAAAAATCATAAAAAAAATTCACCCAGGATTCTGACTACTCTCATGGTTCATTTTCTTGCTCCAGTTCCATTTGTGAATATCTTTTATTATATCACAATAATTTGATTTCTAGTATGATTTTCTATGGATGTTTACCAGATAAAGACCCTTTATAATAATTTCCTACCTAATCCCTACAGAGATGTAGGTTATCTGATCTATCCAGCTCTGGCAAAAAGATGTGGTTATACCTTCCTTCACAAAAATGGTATCCCACATATTATGCTTTTTTGTTGGTTTTGTAACTATCTGTGAATAATCTTGTGCTAGTTCTCATAGTAAGCTACTGTTTTCTGTCTGAAATGTCCATTAAACACTGGTGCATTTTAATCATCTTCTGTGATGTCATAATCACTCAACATAAAGTTGCTCAATGCTGCAATGCAAGGCAGACAAACTAATCCGGAAAAGGGTGTCAGCCCATCACAGGACACACCCACTCAGTCCCTTTCACCCAGCACATACTTGTAGGAACAGTTTGAAGGAACTTTACCTGGTATGTGGCTGGAAACTGGACCACCCACTGAAATCTCAGTACAGACACAGGCTGATATGCGAACTAGCCCCAGAAGGCATCCCAGCTCCTTTGGGTGTATTAGATGTGAAAATTCAAATCTAGGAAGAATACTGTAAATGACTTCTACATTTTTTTATTATTTATTTATTTATTGTGGCATATCAAATTACAAATGACAGAAAAACGGCAACATGTGAAACTGAAGCCTACAATTTAATGATCAGAACCATGTATACCTCTGAACTATCCCTGATTTTGGCTCAAACGTTTGCACTATACCCCCATGGTTGGTGATTTTGGAAAAGTAGGTTGTAGCTTATACTCAATAAATACTATCAGTTTTTATAGTTACAAACCACTTTTACTTCAGAAAATACATAATACTTCACGTTCACTTATTTGTCAACTTTGCAAGTTAGTGGTACTAATATTTTTTTAAAGTGTTACTGATTTGGGGATTTTATCCCTAATTATATCTAGATTTTATCCCTGATTTTGGAGTTAAGAGGTTGAGAGGTATGGACCCCTGCCTCCAGAAAAAGTGAGGTCTTTGTGCATCTTTTAGCTTGTTCCAAAATTGTTGTAATCTTTTACCTAGTGTAATGCTTCACAGAAGTAAATGGTGTTTCAGAAAGTTTGTAAATTAATGAATATATGTCTGAGTTAGTAGGTATATGGCTACATTGAGAAAATTGTGGTTGCAGTTGAGTGACTAAAGACAGTTAAACCAAATGCCATTTTGTCAAAAATAGACGTCCAAAAACACTTTTGGCGATCATTTGGGTTAACTTTTCCCCACTGTTGTGCCACCCTAGAGTTGCTATACATAAGTTGTCTGAGTGTGGAGGATCTCCCACGTACGCCATTTGCTCTGCAAAAAAAAAAAAAAAAAACTTTTTGTAAAATTTGCCCAAAGCATTTTTGGCCATTTATTTTTGACGGAATAGCATTCAGCTGAATGTCATCAACTACTCAACATGAATCTGAGAAAATTAACCCAAGACTGTAGTTATGTTGAGACCTTACAGTAAAGGCTGGTAATCAGGACTGTATATGTAACATATGATAAACTCATATAAAGAAGGTTTTTACCAGAAAATAACCCAACATATGAATATACCTTAAATACAGCTTTAGCAGTGGAAGCAGCAAATAAAAATGTACAAAACTGTAGGTTTGTATTTGCAGTAACATATAGCACATCAAGGGGTTTATCGATCCAGAAGTATGGCAGATCACAGAGCTAAGATATTGCAAGTGCCTTGGCAAACACAACAGACTTTCCCAGTGTAAGTTTAAGCAAGAAAAATGTCATACTTGTGGTTGAGCTTGATAACCAACAAAGGCATGTAAAGCTAAAAAAAGAAATTTGCCAGAAAGGTCTATATGAAAGAGTTGTAAGTAAGCTTAGTACAGACTGAGCACCGGCTTTCTTTGAAGAGTTAAGTATAGAATATCCAAAGTAAGCATTTCATTTAAACATTGAGCAAAGTTTGAAGCATTAGAAAGGCAAAACATTCCTGGTACAGTCAAAGCTACAAGGCAAGTGTGCATATTTTGAGCTTGATAATGGAATTAACATAACCGTAGTGAGTGAACTGAATTTCAGGAAGACACGACCCCGTGTGCAAAAATGGAAAAAGGGGTGAGGATGGATGGATGTAAAACAGTTTTGCAACCATATTATTTTATCCTGAAAATATATAATTAAGAACATATAAAACTATGGGAGTTGCTAATGTGAAAGCTACATACAAAGAGTAAAATAAATATTCCATTTAATGATAGCTAAATGTGCTAACTGAAACTTGCCAGGAAGAAGTTAGTTAAAGATAATTTAGCTATACTTAGGAGAAGAAAAGTGCATGCATTCAGAAAATGAAACAAAGAAAAAGTGTTAATTAAACTTGAAAAGCAATTTGAAGAAGAAATTGGTGTGTAAAATGTATCACAGTTAGTATTTATGTCCCACACATGGTAAACCTAGATGTTTTAGATCCACATAAAGTGCTTGTGCAAATGGCAATGCACTAAGTAATATAGGTGCTCCAGTAAAGTGCACAGACTTGGATGTTACTGATCAAGTGTTGATGTTAGAGATCTTGTATGGTGCACCAATGCATACTGACCATATTAAAAGCACTACCAGGCTACAACTCATACCATACATTTCGGCCACAAAACCTGGACTGAAATACAAAAAGGTGAGGGAGTATTCATATTCATCAAGGATACGCACACTCCAGGTTAGTGGCACAGCACAATGCTTCAGAGATCATCCATGTGCAACTAACAATGGGCAAAACTGCTGTTCAAATTATAGCTTGCTACAGATCACCCACCATGCCCCAGGACTCCCACTCCACATTCCTGGAAACACTGGGAAACATAAAGGTCCTACCAAACACCCTGATACTGGGTGATTTCAATTACCCAAACATTAACTGGGAGAACTACTCAAGTACAAACTCGCTTGCCCAACATTTCCTAGAATTTATAAACCCAAACGCCCTGGATCAATTGGTCAACACCCCCACCAGAGGTGACAACGTATTGGACCTGGTCATAACCAACATGGGCGACTGGTGTTCCACACTGGAGGTCAACCCCTTGCTGGTTTGATCTGACCATAAACTAATCACTCTGGATAGCCACATTCCACCACCACCCCTGGTCAAAGGAACCACCATGAAAAACTTTTCAAAAGCAAACTTCACGTTACCTAGACCGAGGTGGGAAGTTTCAAAGCCCCCATGCTAAAGGATAACGCTGTCCAAGCTGCAAAATCCTTTACTAATGCACTCTATGGGCACCTACAAGAATGCATGAATCATGCTATCCCAAACAAAACCAGGAGTCACTCCTCCAAGCAAAGGAAACCAGTCTGGTGGACCCCTACCATAAACAAGCTATACAATAGAAGGAAGAAACTAGTACAGAAAAGAGTAAAATCTCAAGAAGGGAAGACATCCCAGATCAGTATCAGCAAGAAACTACATTCCCTCATAAAATTGTCCAAGGCTAGCTTTGAAAGAAAAATTGCCATGGACTCCAAAGATAACCACAAGGCATTCTTTGGCTATGTCAAGAATCTAAGTGGCAATTCTCAGATCTGCTCAGAGTTAGTGCAGAATGGCACAAAATACACTGAACCGACCAATAGAGCCAACATCCTGGCAGACAGGTTCAGTGCAAATTTCACCCCTCTCTCACCCCCAAAAGTCCCATAACTATACCAGAAGAATGTAGTACCCCTGAAATCACAGACACTCAGGTTAAAACAGCCCTCTCCAAAGCCAAAAACACAGCATCAATGGGAACGGACGGTGTCCCAGGCTGCATCCTACATGAGCTCAAAGATGAACTAACCCCTCACCTAAATTCACTGTTTAAACTCAGCCTCTCCACAGGCTATGTGCCCACAGAGTGGCGCACAGCAACTGTTATTCCGCTGCACAAAGGTGAAGCCACAGTGGACCCCAGGAACTATTGCCCTATAAGCCTGACTAGCTTGGTCTGCAAAGCTGTGGAGTGCATCATCTTGGATCTCATTAACAGAGACATTGGAAACCTCCAAACACTGACTCTAAACTGGCTACAAGTGGCGTTCCCCAGGGCTCAGTCCAGGACCGCTCCTGTTCGGCATATACTTCTCAGAGGTACAGGCAAGCACAGGATGACTATGGCTGACCAAGTTTGCAGACGACTGCAAACTAGGGGCTATAATTGACTCTCCGGCTGACACAGGCATCCTCCAAAATGGACTCACTGAGACAGATACCTGGTGTCAAAACCATGGCCTCAAGCTAAATGCCAAAACGTGCATAGTCATCCCCTTTGGGAGAAACAAATTACCCACAAACTACCACATAGGTGGTAGCCCCCTAAATACAGAAAACATAATAAGGGTCTGGGGACCCAAGTGGATAGTAACCTCTCCTTTGATAATCACATTGCCAAAGTGGTTAGAAAATCCTTCTATGTGGCCCACCTAATCTCAAAAGAGTTTGCATCCAGATCGAAAGAGGTCATTGGGCCCCTCTTTGCATCATTCATCAGACCCATCATAGAGTACAATGCCCCATTTGTGATGTACCTTACAAGACACCTGCAACAACTGGAAAGACCACAGAAGTACCTCACCAAGAGGATCACTGGCCTCAAGCAGATGCCCTATGCTGCTCAACTGAAGAAACTCCAGCTGTACTCGGTTGCATACCACCTACTCAGAGGTGATCTCTGCCTGACATACAATGTTATGTCCAACCCAGAATTGATGGACATGCTCCACCTAAAGAAAACCATATCCTCTCGAACCACAAGCTCCAGGGATCTAAACCTCACCATAACAATAAATAGGACGTGCTGGATGGATAGATTCCTGTCCCAGAGACTTTCTATGCTCTGGAACAAGATTCCAATCTACATTAGGCAGAGCTCCTCGCTAACACTCTTCAAGAGAAACCTTGATGAGTGGATGGGAAACAGAAAGTTTACCCCAGGGATCACTTCAGTGGCTCTGCTGGACAGAGGCACAGGGAACTAATCTAAGGGGGCGGCAAAAGCCAACACATTCTGGCTAGGCTTATAAATGCTTTTGGGCAGACAGCCTAGTACCTACCTATGAACCTATGGAATGTCAGGAATGTCAAAGGTGCGACTTTGTTATAAATGCATGAATGTGTCTGGAAAAAAACTGGCCTAAATTAGCTAAGTTAGAGCTAGCTCATGGTCAAATGAGGCCTTAAGCAAGGTAATGGACTAGCACCCCCCCAAACCATTCCAGTGTCCCATTACTTGCCTCTCTCCCAGTTACCATAAACACTGTTCAAAACTGTCAGCATGTTCACTATTTTCTTTTGTTATTTTTGAAATGAAGACTGAGATGTGGATTTCATTTAAAATTTTTAATTTATTTATCCTTTGTTGACTAGATTAGTCCCATTAGGGTAGTAGCCTTTTTTTCAGGGGAGAACCTTGATGGTATTTATACTACTACAGGAAATTTGGCCAGGGCATTGTGGAACTTACTCCTACTTTTTTTGTTAGCTCAGGTGAATGTCACAGCACCTACCATTAATGCAAGCAGATGGGGCCTCGGTTTAACATCTGTTTCGAAAGATCACACACACAGTGCAGCAACACCCCCTCCTTATACTGCACTGCAGTGACAGGAATCTATTTTCATAGTGTGGGACTAGAACCCATAGCCTCCTGCACGAAAGATGAGTATACTACCTGTTGTGCTATTATCACTGCTTACAAATTTTATACTGCAAATACTAATGGCCATTTCCTAAACAAAACAGTTGCACATTAAAAACAGACCTTGCATGAGCAACAGCAAACTTATCTTCACATTAATTGAAAATGCATTGAAACTCACAGGGCCGGATTCACGGTGGCTTGCACGGAGTCTAAGAGTAGAGTAAGACTCCATGCAGCCATCATGTCTGACAAGCGATCCACGAACAGCCTGTAGGGGCATGTAAGAGAGCTGCTAAAACGGCTCTTACACGGACAGGGTTTGGATATGCAAATTACCTCACTTGCAGCCGAAAGGCATGCAAATGAGGTAAATTTGCGATCCAGGAAGCACAAACCTGTCCATGTAGGAGCCGTGTTAGCTGCAGAAATGTACTCAGTTGACAACTGAGTACCGTTCTGCAAATAGCACAATGGAGCCTTGTCAGCTCCAAATAAAGGTTGCATATGTTCCAGGAAGCATGCCAATGGCCAAATATGTGGCCACTGGCAACGTACCCACATGCAAAATTAAAATAAAAATGTTTAAACATAGTGCAGAGCCGCGCAAATGGGCTGTGCTGCAAATAAAAACAGAAAAATAAAAATTTAATTTAATTTTAATGAAAACCATCAATTTACAATGTAAGGGAATAGCAGGCTGAAAACAACATGGCCACCGAGTAGGGGTTGCTAAGGGGGGAAGCTCAGTGTAAGACATGTAACTAAGCATTAGTAGGCAATCCTATGTAAATGAGTGTTAGGATACTGAATCGCACTTTTACATAGCAAATGAGCACATTCCCTGGAGTGTAGGAGTAGGATTAACAGAGTAGGAGATAGGTGACATCACAGGGGGGTATGTATGAAAGAAGTGAAGCTCATTGGAGCAGAATGGCATGTGAAAGCTGTCAGTTAGACATCATGGAAAGAGGTGTGTCAACAGGTAGACAAGGGAAAGCCAAGAAATGGAAGGTGTACACTGTGGACAACACCAAGGTTTCTTGTTGAGCGTGCATGCACGCATGTGCGCGCTGGGAAGCCCGAGTAAGATGGAGTGCGCGTGTGTAAGCATGAGTGCATGCGTTTAAGCCGGAGTAAGCATGTATAAGGCTGTTTAAAGAGTTATAAGTGCGTTTGTGCTGGTGTGCACGCGTTTTAACCCGAATAAGCAAGTTGTAGTCCATCTAAGCATGTGTGCGCATGTGTTAGCTGCCGTGCGCATGTTTGCCCTTGTATGCACGTTGCTGCCCCCTGAGGAAACAGACAGGAAAAAGGAAGCACAACAAATTGTAGGAAGCTACCAGGGAATACTAGCAGAGCTAGCAGGTGAAAACAATCAGAATCAGGCAATTACACAGGCAGAACAGTAGCCCAGCCCAGCACTGAAAACTCTGCAAACAACAATGCAGTATGTGTCTGTCAAGAGACACTGCAACACTGGAGTAAGCTACTAGAAGTGAAAACTGAAAAAGCTTCACTCAGACAAAAAATGCTAGGGGCTGCCATAGCTGTTATAAGGCGACATATGCAACATGCTGAGGGTGGTGACAATGCAAATGCTGCCGGACAACCCACAGTGAGGAGACGGAGAAGAGTGTACAGGCCCAGGGTCACCTACCAGGGGTTACATGAGCTGGAGATAGTGGAGCACTATAGAGTGGACAGAGACCTCCTGCAGCAAATTGTTGAGCTGTGCAGGCCATGCCTCACACACAGAACCAACAGAGGGGAACCCATCCCAGTGGAAACCAAGGTATGTGTTGGCCTAAGAATACTAGCAACAGGTACCTTCCAGAGACCAACTGGTGATATGATGGGGATATCACAGGCATCAGCATCCAGGGTACTGCACCAGTTCCTGGATGCCATGTCAGCACATGTTGGTGATCATGTATATTTCCCCAATTCCAGTGAGGTATTGGCCAGCAATATGCGTCTCTTCCAGCAAATAGCAGAATACCGTGAGGTAGTGGGTGCAATAGACTGCATGCATATACGCATCAAAGCACCAGCCGGTGAGCGGGGTAGGGCCTACAGTAACCGCAAGGGCTTCCCCTCCATCAACTGCCAGGTTGTGTGTGATGCCCAGGGCATAATAATGAATGTGTGTGCTGGCTGCCCTGGAAGCTACCATGATTCCCATATCTGGCATCTGATGCAGCTGTACCAGACATTTGCCAATGGGGACATCCCACATGGTCACCTATTGGGGGATGCTGGCTATGCACTGGAGCCATGGCTGATGACACCCATCAGAAACGCACACACACCTGAACAGGAACGCCATAATGAGGCACACACACACAAACACGTAATGTAATAGAGCGTGTGTTTGGGCTGCTCAAGTCATGGTTCTGGTGCCTGGACACATCTGGTGGAGCCTTGCAGTACTTACCAACTACATGTACCCAAATTGTCATGGTATGTGCTATGCTACATAATATGATTCTGCGAAAACAGCTGCAGCAGGACCAGCATAGGTCCGGCCCAAACAGCCTCCCACCATTGCCAAGGCCATCACAGGCAGAGCGTGACTCGGAGGAGGAACAACCTGAGCCTGCCCCAGTAGGCAGAAGGAGGCGTGCCCAGTATGCCTTGGCCTTGGCAAAGAGGCAACGCATAGCACATACACTGGTGCAGTAGGAACCCTGGAAATGATACCTCTCTCTGACTCACACATATAGTAAAAGGGATGCCTAAGTTGACACAACCTGCTTTCAAACATATACAGGGAGTGTAGTATGTGCATCCAACATAGGCAGCCCTGCAGCACCACCTGAGGCTTGATTGCCATGTGTTAAGCAATGTAACACCAGGTAGTATATGCAAACTTGATGACCCATGAGTGACATCCTACCCTCACCAAGCATGATGCCACAATATGAAGACAAGATGATCAGTTACAACAATTGGCTTAAGTATTGTTGTTAGTCAAAGGGGATCCAATGCCTGTCAGCCTGGGATGACATGCTGAGCAAGACATGATGCTCCACTAGGGATGGCTTGCACCTATCACCCCTGGCCTTTTGGATACTGGCAAAGTCTGTCACCCCCATAGTGCCTTGAATAGGTAAGGCTCAAAACACAAACCCACCTCCATAGGTATCACAAGGGATACGAAACTAGAAGTAATGCTACCCAATGCCAGACGTCTAAACTGCAAGATGCATGCAGTCCAAACTCTCCTCAGCATGGAGAATGTTGATATCTGTGCAGTAACAGAAACCTGGTTCAAGGCTCCCAAGAGCACCCTAGCACTACCAGGTTACACCTCATACCATGCTTTACAGCCCTAAAACATGGAACAAACTACAAAAGGAGGGTGAGTATCAAAATTGTCAAGGATACCCACACCCCCAGGTTGGTGCCATGGCATGAAGCAGCACAGACTATCCACGTGCAAGTAACAGTGGCTAAAACTGCTTCCCAGTTCATAGCCTGCTACAGACCACCCTCCTAAATCCAGGAACCCCACTTGGCCTACTTGAGAACACATGAAAATATGAAGGTCTCTCCAAACAATATTATATTGGGAGACTGCAACTACCCAAACATAGACTGGGAGCATTATTGTAGCTCTAACACCCTAGGCCAAAGGTTCCTAGACTTCATAAACCGAAATGCTATGGAACAACTTGTCACCACTCCCACAAGAGGGGTAAACATACTGGACCTGATAATCACCAACATGGGGACTCTATGGCCAAGACGAGAAGTGTATCCCTCACTGGTAAGATCAGACCATACAGTAATCTCACTGGATATTCACATCCTGACCCCAGTCCCTGGCCAGAAAACCACAGTGAAAAACATGTGTAAAGCAAATTATGCACTCCTCCAAACTGAGGTGGAATCCATTAAAGCCCTTGTGCCTGTGGAAAATATGGCCCAGACCTCAGAACCCTTTATGAATGCATTCTATGAACACCTTCAGGAATGCATGGATTATGCAATCCCAAATAAAACCAAGACCCAATCCTCCAAAGGCAGGCATCCTGTCTGGTGGACCCCAGCCATTAACAAACCATGCAAGAGAAGGAGGAAGCTACTACATGATAGAGAAAAACCCAAAAACGGAAGGCATCACTGATCAGTATTATGACAAAAAACTATGGCCACACATAAAGTCCTCTAAGGCCAGCTACAAAATAAAAATTGTACAGGACACTAAGGATAATCACAAGGCTTTCTTTAATGATGGTAGGAACCTGGGTGGGAATTCCCAGATATGCTCAGAATTAGTCCAAAATGACAAACAATACACCAAACCCACAGACATTGCCAACATCCGACCTGACAGGTTCAGTGCAACCCCCTCCCCCCCCACCAAAAGGCCAAATATCTATTTCAGCAGAGTGTTGGCCCCCTGACATCGCAGATGCTCAGGTAACAGCCAGCATCCCAAAAGCAAAACACACAGCATCAATATGTACCCAAACTGCAGTGTACAGCAACAATGGTCCCTCTCCACAAAGGTGGTGCCTGAATGGATCATGCAAACTATCACCCCAGAATCCTGACTGGCATGGTCTGCAAAGCTATGGAAAGGATCATCATAGACCTCAGAAATAAAGATATTGGGGACCTACAGACACTGGACCCTACCCAGTGTGGCTTTCTTAAGGGCAGATCCTGCCCCTTAAACCTGGTTGAGTCATTTGAAACAGTCACCAAGGCCATTGATGAAGGGAAGGTGATCCACACAGCCTACCTGGTCCTTGCAAAAGCTTCCATACAGTACCCCATGTGGTCATTATAGATAAGCTCACCAGCTTAAATATAAACCCCTATGTCACTAGATGGGTTGCAAACCGGCTCAAGGACAGAACTGACATGGTCAGAAATGCTGGAGCCATGTCAGAGTCCAAACCAGCTACAACTGGCATCCCACAAGGCTCGGTCCTAGGACCCCCCCCCTGTTTGGTATATATTTCTCGGAGGTACAGGCCAACATGGAAGGACTGTGTCTGAACAAGTTTGCAGATGACTACAAACTGGGTGCCATATCTGACCCTCCAGCTGACACAAGCATCCTACAAAAGGGCCTCATAGAAACAGACAACTGGTGCCACAGCCATGTCATCAAGCTAAACACAAAAAAGTGTATAGTCATCCCCTTTGGAAAAACAGTAAGTGCCCACCAATTACCACATAGGTGGTAACCCATTAAGTACAGAAGAAGTAATAAGAGACCTGGGGACACAAGTTGATAGAAATCTCGCATTTGACAACCATGTGGCTGTAGTGGTTATAAAAACATTTCATATAACCACCTAATCATGAAGGTATTCACGTCTAGATCAGGGGAGGTCATCGTGCCTCTTCAGTCATCCTTCATCAGGCTCACAATTGAGTACAATGCTCCTTGTGGGATATACCTTAGCAGACACCTCCAGCAACTGGAAAGACCCCAAATCTGCCTGATTAAACAAACTGTAGCTCCACACAGTGGCATACTGCCTGCCCAGAGGCAATCTGTGCCTGATGTATAAAGCCAAGTCCAACCTGGAATCAATGCACATGCTGCACCTTGTAAAATCTGAATCCCATTGAGCTTTGCACATGAGAGACCTGAACCTCATCACTGAAATAATTAGGACATGCTGTAGTGATCGATCCATAACCCAGAAGCTCCCTCCACTCTTGAGTAAATTCACAGTCCAGGTTAGCCAGAGAGTCCCTCATTTATTCTCTTCAAGAGGAATCAGGATGAGTGGATGGCAGATTGTAGGTTTACCCTGGGTATCACTTTTATGTCACAGTTAGACAGAGGCACAGTATACTAACCTTGAAAAATGTCATGGCAAACTCCAGTTAAAATGTGTGTTGAAGGACAAACGCACTCTGACTAGGATTAGAAATGCCCTAACGCACATAGCCTAGTGTTTGTCAATGTCCACTCAAGTTGCGGAATACACTAGTAATGTTGGACAAGCCTGGTTTAAGTAGGCCATAGCTGAACAAAACACAACATGGTCATACCTTAGTCTGGTGTGCTCAGTATGAATATTTAAAGCAGTGATGGGACTCAAACCCAGGATACTGTGCACCAGAGTGAAAGGACTGAACCACTACACTATGACAATATTACAGTGTTTGGTCAGTATGAAAGAATGTTGACAAGTGTATGCAAACTGTCCCATGGAAACCCTGCAGGCACAGCATAATCCCTGTTGGGTTCAGACACAAAGCAGTTGGGCAGTAAGAACACAACATGACTTCCAACACACACACACACTATAAATGTCAAATATTGTTCAAGTTCACACACAACCACAAATGTAGTGGACCTCAGATCTCAACATATGGAAAGGTCACACTGGGCATGCTCACACACTTTGATAAATGAGACATATGTTAGGCAACAAACCATGGAAAGCCTGAACTGGGCATGCTCACACACTTAGGCCATATCTCAGTATAGCAGTCGGCCACACATATCTGGCATTTGTATGCGTTAAGCCAGGAACCTCCCACAATACAGCAATCTGCCCAGTGCACACAGTTAAATGACAACAGAGACATAAGTAATATACTGGAACCCTGCCATGATCAAACATCTTCCACAGATACACAAGTTGTTCATAGAAACAGGGAAAGCTATGGCAATAAACACCTGCAAACAGTTTATCAGCAACAAATATTGTGCATCCCAAACATAAACATATGGGTGCAGAGGTCGATACTAGGCTGTTTGCCCTAGGGAATACATAAGCCTAGCCAGAGTGTATTTGGCGTCTGCCTCCCCAGAACAGTAGCCTACTGTGCCTCTGTAAAGTAGGTCACAGAAGGCACCGTTTAAGGCTAGTTTGCTGTGCCTCCATCAAGCAGGAACACAGTGGAGATCCCAGGGGTTGAATTTGCAATGTCACATCCATGTGGCTGGAGTTTGCTGGAAGAGGGTTGGTGAGGGGCTATGTCTAACATTAATTAGGATTCAATTCCAGACTGAGGGCAGCCTTATCTGTAGTGTCTGGGCAATTTCACTGTCAAAACTTGCAAGTGATGATTTTGAGGGATTGAAGTGTCCTGCCAATACTGTTCAGAGATGTCCTCCCTCTGTGGGATATTGCTCTGTTATGTATTAGCTCACTCCTTCTGTTGTACAGCTTACATATGGCTGGTGTCAACCAGACAGGTCTCCTGTTGTGGAGGAGTCTTGGTTTTATTTGGGATAGCATGATCAATGAAAACCTGCAGGTGCTCATAGAATGCATTTGTAAAGGAATCTGCAGATTGGGCTGTATAATCCTCCAGCACAGGGCCTTTGAAGTATTCTACCCCAGTCTTCACAAGTGCAAAGTCTGCTTTTGAGAAATACTTTGTTAGCAGTGATTTCCTTGCCTGGGGGTGGGGATGGGATATGGATGTCCAGGGAAAGTTGGTTATGGTCATATCTTAACAATGGTGGTCTACCTCTGGTGTGGAAAATAGAGTCCCCATGTTAGTGATAATCAGGTCCAATATGTATTCCCCCTTGTGGCTGTGGTGACTGGTTCACAAATTGTAGTGGCTGTAGGGTGATGATGTTGAGGCCTGAGTAGTTCCCCCAGTCAATATTCCTGTACCTGAAGTTAACCACTGTAGTGGCATATGTGAACACCTTCATATCCTAAACTGTTCCCAGGGAAGCCAAGTGTGGTTCCTGGATATGGGGGGTGGTGGTCTGAACTACACACCAAACCAAAAGGCAGTTTTGCACAATGGTAGTTGTATATGTATGGCCTGTCATGCTTAATGCAGTGGTAACAACCCAGAGGTGTGTGTATCTGTGATGTATATGGATACACTCCCTGGTTGTGTTGTGTGTTACAAGTCCTGTGTTCATGAAACATGGTATAAAACATAACCAGGCAGTGCTGATGTGCATATGTGACCCTGAACTAGGTGTCTGTTAATGCATATATATTGTTATCCCCCATACTAAGGGATAGTAATAGATGTACATACCTCTTTGTAACAACTGATGTCAGCACCCTATAAATACTGCAGGAAAAGAAAAGCCACCCAGTAATGCGAATAGCGCGCTGTGCTAATGCGTTTCTCTCAAGTGTCATAACCTAGTTAGGTAGGGGTTTGAATCCTGCAAATGCTCAGTGTGTGTGTGTGTGTGTGTGTGTGTGTGTGTGTGTGTGTGTGTGTGTGTGTGTGTGTGTGGGGGGGGGCAGGGGGTGTGCATGTGTGCAATTCTCTTTGAAAGAAATGTCCCTTTTGACAACTGGAATAACACACTACATGATGTACATTCCTGTTTGTAAAGACTGATGATGACAGCACCCTATAAGTACAGCAGGAGAAGAGAAACCACCCAGTAATGCGAATAGCGTGCTGTGCTAATGCGTCTCTCTCAAGTGTCATA
Organism: Protopterus annectens; assembly: GCF_019279795.1. Lineage (NCBI taxonomy): Eukaryota > Metazoa > Chordata > Ceratodontiformes > Protopteridae > Protopterus > Protopterus annectens. The sequence continues at coordinate 823,939,402 of NC_056747.1, read as the reverse complement.
ACATAGGTAGGGGTTTGAATCCTGCAAATGGTCAGTGCGTGTGTGTGTGTTGGGGGGGGGCAGGGGGTGTGCATGTGTGCAATTCTCTTTGAAAGAAATGTCCCTTTTGACAACTGGAATAACACACTACATGATGTACATTCCTCTTTGTAAAGACTGATGATGTCAGCACCCTATAAGTACAGCAGGAGAAGAGAAACCACCCAGTAATGTGAATAGGGCGCTGTGCTAATGCGTCTCTCTCAAGTGTCATAACATAGTTTGGTAGGGGTTTGAATCCTGCAAATGCTCAGTGTGTGTGTGTTGGAGGGGGCAGGGGGTGTGCATGTGTGCAATTCTCTTTGAAATAAATGTCCCTTTTGACAACTGGAATAACACACTACATGATGTACATTCCTCTTTGTAAAGACTGATGATGTCAACACCCTATAAGTACAGCAGGAGAAGAGAAACCACCCAGTAATGCGAATAGCGTGCTGTGCTAATGCGTCTCTCTCAAGTGTCATAACATAGTTAGGTAGGGGTTTGAATCCTATAAAAGCCATGTGTGTGTTTGTCACACAGTTTGGCAATGTGTGGTGGGTTTTGCTTTTATTATTGTATGACATATAATTATAACAGTAATTGCAATGCACACATCAGGTATGTGTGTGCCACATACAGATATGTACCTGTGACCTGCAATAGTTCCTATGTGTGAAGCCTGCCTCATATGAATACAGTTGTTACCTTTGCCAGCATGTGCTGCAGATTCCCAGACCGTACGCCATACATGTATGTTGATGACAATGCAGGCTACTGCAGTGATCTGTGTCCTAGGCCAACTGGGTGACACACAGTCATGAAAGCTGTGATATATTAATGTAGGTGAGGGTTCATGTCTGGAGTATATGTCACATGTTATAACACAGCCAAGTCTGTGAGTAATGGACATCCAGTGTAGGTGTATGGCAACTGTTGTTGATATGCATAAAGACACCTGCTTGCTTAGGCGATACACCAAGGGACTGCACAATACCTTTGGAAATGTGAATATCACAGGATAGACAAGAAAACACTTGTCCATATGTACACACCATTACCCGTTCTACATGATGGGTGCTGCCACCTACATGGTACTATTGGAATACTATGTTACGTACATGCTGATGACAAAGTTACAGTTGTGTTACAGTAATAGAGCATGGCTAGGACAACAGGTATCTGTCTGTATGATACCCTTGTGGTGGTCATGTGTATCATGTGCAGAATGCATTGTAGGCCACTGTATGCATTTCCAGTCGTGGATGAACATATCCCTAGTGTGTTGGCATGTACGTGAGACTGCTGTATGGCAAACAGTATTCTTCCCAGGAATGTGTGGGGCTCAGTAAGAATGGCTACATGGTATAGTGTAGTACTGCAGGGATATCACTGACACTGGGTTTCCTACATCTGTGTATCAGTTGAGGACACATCATATAATAGATTAATAGGTTCATACTAGGCTATCTGCCCTAGGGCAGTTATAAGCCTAGCCAGACTGTGTTTGGCTTTCGCCACCCATTTTAAATGAATTTTGCTATGGTCTTTTTCCAGGTTAGTATACTCTGCCTCTATGTAACAGTGACACAGAAGTGAGATGTTTGTGCTGAACCTGTCAGCAATGATGTTGGCAATGTATGTGGCATACATGTATTCTTTGTCATTTAGGACTACTTCTGAGCATATCTGGGAATTCCCACCCAGATTCCTAACATATCTAAAGAAAGCCTTGTGATTATCCTTAGTGTCTTGTGCAATTATTCTCTTGAAGCTGGCCTTAGACAATTTTATGAGTGTCCGTATTTTGTTCCAAATACTGATCAGAGATGCCTTCCCTTTGTGGGATATTGCTCGATCATGTAGTAGCTACCTCCTTCTATTTTTTTTCTGTTATGTGGCTGGGGTCCACTAGAAAGGACGCCTGTCTTTGGAGGATTGGGTCTTGGTTATATTTGGAATTGCATGATCTGTGCATTCCTGCAGGTGTTCATAGAATGCATTTATAAAGGATTCAGCAGTGTGGGCTGTATTTTCCACAGGCCCGGGGGCTTTGAAGGATTCCACCTCTGTCTCTGTTTTGAGGTGTGTGGAATATGCTTTAGACAACTTTTTCACTGTGGTTTTCTGGGCAGGGGCTGGGGTTGGTATGTGAATATACAGTGAGATTACTCTGTGGTCTGATCTTACCAGTGAGGGATACACCTCTGGTCTGGAGCATAGAGTCCCCATGTTGGTGATGATCAGGTGCAGTATGTTTTCCCCTCTTGTGGGAGTGGTAACAAGTTGTTCCATAGCATTTGAGTTTATGAATTCTAGGAACCTTTGGCCTAGGGTGTTGGAGCAACATTAATGCTCCCAGTCTATGTGTGGGTAGATGAAGTTGCCCAATATAATGTTGTTTGGAGAGACCTTCATATATTCATGTGTTCTTAAGTAGGCCAGGTGGGGTTCCTGGGTTCAGGAGGGTGGTCTGTAGCAGGCTATGCACTGGAAGCAGTTTTACCCACTGTTAGTTGCATGTGGATAGTCTGTGATGCTTCATGCTGTGGCACCAACCTGGGGGTGTGGGTATCCCTGACAATTATTGATACTCACCCCCCTTTCGTAGTTAGTTCCATGTTTTGGGGCTGTAAAGCATGGTATGAGGTGTAACCTGGTAGTGCTAGGGTGCTCTTGGGAGCCTTGAACCAGGTTTCTATTACTGCACAGATATCAACATTCTCCATGCTGAGTAGAGTTTGGACTGCATGCATCTTGCGGTTTAGACGTCTGGCAGTGAGTATCATTACTTCTAGTTTCTTTTTCCCTTGTGATACCTATGTAGGTGGGTTTGTGTTTTGAGCCTTACCACCAGAATGCAAACCATTGACATTGGTAAACCGTATGACCCACAGCATACTGTCAAACCATGTCATACATACATGTGACCCCAGGTGAGACATATGTGTAGTACAACACAAAGTGGCCACCGATATGAACTACAATGTATGACTACTGTGTCACATGGTGCATGTCACCCTTGCCATGTGTGCATTACGCATCTACATGCAGAGAATGCAACTCCACCTTGTTCACAAATATACACCTGCAGCTGTGTGCTGCAAACATCACACATGTACTGTCCAGTCCACAACACATGCAGGCACAGGTACACACAACTGCCATGTGGCACATGTGCAGACATTACACTTTTGGAATTAACACTAGTATATAAAAAACTACAATGACAATCATAGTGTTAATGCATCAGGCATGCTGAGATATACCCACAATGATATCATTACACTGTACTGTGAACAACATGATAATATTACTACAGTGCTATGTAGTCACCCTGTGCATCAGCACCATGCTATCCTGTTCCTGCATCAATGTTACAGATTGCAGGAGGTGGCACAGTTTCATCATATGCACAGGGTGTGTACTTGGTTTGCCAGAGTCTGCCATTGACACATCCAATCGACATGTGTGTGTGTGTGTGTGTGTGTGTGTGTGTGTGTGTGTGTGTGTGTGTGTGTGTGTGTTAGTGAGGGGACAACATAGGTGTTAGCATTATGCATGTGTGTATGCATGCACACAGTTCCACCACATGGCTGCCATACACGGGTGTTTGTGGACAGCCACAGACTGTACCTACCAGGTCATACAGATCACTGTCTCTGGCCACGGACACGGTACCTGTGCCTGGCAGAGGTGCTACGGACAGTATCAGGTACTAAGCCAGACTGTGTACTGTCATCAGAAGCAGTGGGTTGCTGACTGGACACATGTCCCTGCTGGGACTGTCCAGAGCCACGTGCACGTGGTCTTCTAGGACGGTCTGATGACAGCACAGACCCAGCATTGCTGGGGCTGGTACTGGCACTGTGGGAGCGGCTGCGGGTTTGTTGTCGTCCGCGACGACTGCCAGCTGCTGATGTTGCTGGCATACATCCACGTCGACGCCTCAATCATCCTGCATTGCCCTGGCTCATGGACATGAATTTGTGGAACAAATCTAATGTGTCCCCCCAACGTCTGTCAATGACCTCCCTGACAGTATGGATGGCAGCCGCAACATCACGCATAGTGTCATTCATAGCAGTGCGATGTGCTCTAAGCTCCCCCAGACCCTGTCTGGTGTACCATTCCATACGTGCCTGTGCCTGCATTACAGCCCGGAACATAGCTGAGGTTGAAAGACCTCTGTGGGCACGTCTGACAGGGGCAGTACGACTACGGATGCTCCCACGAGAACCCCTGGACATCTGCCTGTGTGATACCATGTCAGGACTCTGGCCATGGCTACTGTGAGGGGATGCATGTGCCACTGATACCACATTACCCTGGTCAATGCCCACTGTATGCTGTCCCTCAGCTAAGGACATTGGTGACATTGGATGTATCGGCAGTATGACTGTGGGCATTGATGGGGTTGACTGCTGTGTACTGTTGATTGGCTGACCAACAACAGACCCTGTCACACCTCCCTGTGCCATTACACATGTATCATCATTATCACTATCACCAGCAGTGGCTTCAGGTTCCCTGCTGCACGCCAACAGAGCAACACCAGAACCTGTGAGAGGAAGACAGGAAACACAGTTTACAATGTGTACACAATGTTACCACACATGCACACGGGCATACATGCACAAAGGCACACATGCACACGGGCACACATGCACACTCCTCAGTACAGCAGATACAAACACACCTGCAATCCAACACATACACAATACTGTTTGGGGGTATTATTAGTATTAATATCATTATTACTATTAATAGTATTGTTATTACACACTCACCAGCATGGATTGGCTGCATTGCTGTTACTCCAGAGGGACCTGCACAAATAAGAGAGTTATTGTCAGTGGCTACAACTGTGCCATTGATACTGTGAGTATGCTACAGTACAGTAGTACAACAGTTGGCTTTCACAGGTGTAGTGATGCTATTCAGAATATCAGTCTTGCACAAAAATAGGCAGGATAACAGCTACACACACAGTACACATCTCACACATGCATAAACTACCAGTGCAGAGAATGGTCAACTACAGATATGGCATGTTACCTGCACACTCCATGTCCACATGCTGGGTGGCTCCGGCCTCCATCATGACACATGTCTGTGGATGTTGTTGGCCTGGAGCCACAACACTTAGGAGTAGCTCCTCCACTCTGGTGAGGGGGGGTGGATAGTTACCCCACCACCTGTGGCAAGCTGTTGTCTGTGGATATCAGACGCATGCTGACAGACATTTCTAATTAAATCATTGCAGTGATGGCGTATCTGCTCATATGTCCGGTTATGCATGCCTATGTCATTTACCTGACGGACAAGGTCTTGCCACAGTGCAGCCCTCTCCTGCTGGTTCTGGCTGGTCCTGGAAAACAGTGTACTGAAATCCCGCACCAGGCTCTGGTGCATCTCCTCATCCTCTGCAGCTGAATAACACGGGTTGCGGTGATGCACCATCGCCCTGGAAGGAAAAGATACATATGTGAGCAAGTCATATGGCACACGTAATACTCTACTGTACTGATATCACTGAACTGCCATTTATAGCATCTGTCTGTCTATCAGGGGATACACATGTACATTACCACATATCAGTGCTCAGCCTACAACTGTGTGACAGTGCCTGCCACACTCCATACAACAAACTAGTATACACCAGCACTCGGCACACTGTTTGAGGTACACTGCACAACCTCACACTGGGGTATGTATCAAGCTACTGGATGGAGAATATTGTCATCCCATGCAATGCATGCAATGCACATCTACAGTTTCACTGGTAATCCACCCTAGTCTTTGCTGCCATACCCCCTACCTACACCACAGTCGTACACAGGGAGCCACTGCACAACATATGGCAATCTAGTATGTTAGTATCCCAATAACTGACACATCTTTCTCTGACCTCACACCAAGGACATGGACTACCATGACAGACACAAAGTCACGCTGAGCAAAGCCACCATTACAGACCTTGCACACAGTCAGTGTCACACTCATTCCACCTCCCATAGTTGGTATTGCATTGAGTACATGTGTGTGTGCATTGTGTCATAGGTAGCTACTATTCTATTGGCCCTGGGCCTACAGCAGCATAGCCTTATGCTACCCTGCCCCTTGGGACACATGTAATGTGATTGTACTTGCTCCTGTCAAACAGTTACACAGAGGTGACTCACACGGCATATTACTTATCTCCATAACATTCATCAGGGGCATGTCTGACATCTACTAATGAGGAGCCTTGTTTGTTAATGCTGGGTGGTTTAATCCCGGGTATGGCATATTTGAGGATATCAAAGGGGAGGCTATTGTACACTTGTTTCCCATGTTCGCTTCTGACACCTCCAGTAGTGGGCAGGCAACCACATATGTGGTAGTTAGTGGTTAAAGTGTTTTGGAATGGGGTATGGTACTCCTCTATCCACACTGGTGTTCAGTCCATGCCTTGGTCACCAGGCAGCTGTTGCAATTCATCTGCCCCCATGTTCCTCTCTCACTCTAAATATATATATATATATATATATATATATATATACATACATATCTATAGACATTCATATCTATCTGTATATGTGTATGTATTTATATATATCTATATATGTATGTGTCTATTACATCTGTATGTATATACATATTCTATCTATCTATATATGTCTATCTATCTATACATACCTCTCTATGTATATATACATATATATATATATATATATATATATATATATATATATATATACATACATATATATACATACACATACACACACACATACTTATAAACATCCATTGCTGTACAACTACATGCACATCTTGGCACAGTAACAAATTTACAGTTCTAACAGTTGTGAGACATACCATTCTGTAATGATATTGCACAGTGTTGTGCAGAGTGCATTATGCTGTCCTCAGGCCGTATAGCTGTATCAGGCCTCACTGGCTCAGTCCCATAGAAGTTCACCACCATATGACATATACCTGCACTGCATGCTGTTTTCAATGCCACACACTACAACCTACATTGATATGTGCACATAGCAACCTTCAACTACATATGTATGTCCAGCCTTCGCTAACGGTTGCAGTATGTCCCTTGCCCTATGCTCATCTTCATATACATATAGAGGGTTCACATTATGTAGATTAGTAGCTTATGTAGTTTACATTACCTTTGTCTCTAACAGCTTTTTAAGTTTGGCTGGCTGGCTGGCTGCCTGGATGGCTGGCTTGCTTGCTGCCTTGCTTTTTTTTTTTGGGGGGGGTCTCTGTCTGTCTCTCTCTCTCTCTCTCTCTCTCTCTCTCTCTCCAGTCGCTGCAATGAAAGTATTGCATGTGTGGACTGGCAGTACAGGCTGCTTTTGTAGGTATCTGCACATGTGCATGTGATGGCCTCTGCACCAATTGGTGGCCAGCATTTACTAATTGCATGCAGCCTGCTGTGTGGTAATTGCAGTTCTCACTGTGATTTCAGGACACTGCTATAAAATGTTAGGTTAGGTAGGTGTAGGCCTTTCAGTTTTGCAAGGTGGGGACCATGCTGGTTTGCTGTGGACACTGTTGTGTCAGAATGAAGGTTGGTATGTCTTTCATATCTAAGGTTGTGTTGTAGCCACTGAATTGCATATTGTACTGAAACCTGACTGTTGCTTCTTCCAGTTCATTCTTCTCAGTGTGTATGTTAACTCACACATGCTAATGCTAACACTGTTTACATGGGAGTATGTACTTTCCTGTGGGACTTGTGGATTAACTGGTATACAACTGTAGCTCTTGCAATGTGTTGCTATGGCTTCCCTATTTTCCCTTTACATTCACTCCTTGAAGGCCTGATATTTCTCTTTACTGGAATGTGTTGCTATGGCTTTCCTATTTTTCATTTACATTCACTCCTTGTAATGCATGTTATATTTCTTTCAGCAGTAAATTCAAATATGTTTGCTGTGGTTTGGTGGCACTGCATGCAGTCTGGTGAGGCCAAGGTCTGGGGTTTGACACTTACAATGGTATCATATTTTGCTGCTGAGCAGTAGTAGGGCCTTGTATTTTGTACTAATAGTTATGAATATCAGGCACATGCAGTGCTTGTAAACTGCTATACTGTCCTTAGTTTGTTATATGGCTACATCCTTTGATATTTCTGTGTTGTACTCCTACATGAGGGTGTGCTTGTGGAAGTAATTCTACAGCTATTTGCAGAGTGTGTAACAGCAGACAGGCTGATATGCCGGTGTGTTTCTGACACTTGCAGGCCTCAGATACTCTCAGGTATATATTTGAGCAGCCTCAGGGAAAGGTACATATCAGTGGGATACACCTGTGATATATTTCAGATATTCTGCAGTTGTGACTGTGGGGACTGTGTGTGTTTTGAGCATATGTATTACCACACCATTTCTGACATGCAAGTAGTGTCTACTTTAACTTATTGGTGGTGAACATTACGTGGGATTCCCCACCTTTCTGCCTACTGTTAGTACATTTCACAGAGAGTCAGTGGGTCACAGGTAACATTTTTTGACAAATGAAGGACATCCCTGTAAATCTGTCACAGTTGGGATGTCTGGCCTCATAGCTATTCAAATATGGTGGTGTTTATCCTGCTCTGATACCGTGTGTGGTTTGTAAGGTGCTACTGTAACATTATTACCTACTAGCATGGCTGTTTCTCTTATCACACACATGTAATGCAATTCCACAAGAATTGCCACTAAACATACAGGGAACAAGCTTTGTGTAATGGCCTTCCTATATTCCCTTTACATTCACTCCTTGTATTTCATGATATATTTCTTTCAGCACCATGTTCTTGTATATCTGATGTGGCTCAGTGGTAATTCATGCAGACTAGTGTTTCCAAGGTCCGGGGTTCGAGACTGACAGGGGTTATTTTGTTTTGCTGATGAGCAGACTACAGGCCTTGTCATACAGAGTGACTAAGGCACTTTTAAGCAGTTGTAAGCGGGTTTGCTCGATGCTAACACATGCGCACAGTCAATTAGCTACGCGCACACTCGCTTAGCTAAGCGCACAGAAGCACACACCTGCTGACTACTGCTTAATAGTGCTTACTCTCACTAACACCCACGCTAATTTCTTTTAAAGAAAAGAAAATGGGAAGATAGGAAAGTGGTGAAAAAGGGGGCACAAAGAGGGTAGGACAGTAGGAAAACAAGCTCGGGATTTGCAGGAAGGATGTAGGGAAGGCCCATAGCTGCCCATTTCTTTATCCACAACAGCTGTGCATATGTGTGTAATTTGGTGTGAAATTTGAAACCTTCCACCCCTGAGAGAGGGGTGAGGACAACAAAATATGTTGTACAGCCAATTTTTATTATCAGTTGACATGTCCAGCAGACATGTCTGCAAAATGGGCAGCTATGTATGGGGCGTAATTTTTTTGTGGGAACAGAGTGCCCTTTTTTTTTTTTTTCAGGTGAGAGTGGAATGTGAGGTACAGGAAGTAGGTATATTTGGGGAAATAGGTTGGGGAGGTTAACAGACAAGACAAACAAGACGCATACAGGGGCGGAGTATGACATGTGGGGGGAAACACAAATGACAGGGACGGATGTTTGGATATCGCGAGCCCATGAGCCCACAGATGGCAACAGTGGAACTGAGATTCCCACCCATGGGCAGTTACCACTGCACCTTCACTGCCCAGGACGGGGCTGTGCTGGAAGCTGTATAGGACAGGCAGGCACACCCGTGAGTTGCGCCACCCTCGCCTCAAGCTGGCGTAGGGGATCAAGCACAGAACGCTTGATCTCACTATGCACCACAGACCGGACACTATGGAGGGTGAGTGGATGTTCTCCTCCAGCCACGCTTGCAGAGGGGGGACAAGCCCCATCCCCTGCAGCGCTTCCACCCGAAGGTCGCACAGGGCCACCGGAGGAGGTTCCGGCCTGGGCACTGGTGCCAGGTGCACTCGCCAGCTGAGGTGGGTCCGCTGGAACTTGCCTTCCCTTTTGTCCTATGTTTAGCAGTATTTTATGACATTTTGGGTTAGTAACAAACAACACCATTCAAAATTAGTTGTAACAGCATGCATCAGTATTCCCATTAACCAAACACCCATGAATTCCAAACACTGAACAGCAAGCATAACACATGCATATTTAGAACAACAGTACACATTCCAACAGCATGCAGGGTTGATTGGTGGCAACAGGCCATCAGGTTAGGATATGTGAACAGGGCACATGCATCAACGTACATGCAGATATGTATGAACCAACAGGACAAATGTCCACGGGAATTAATTGTGTATACACATACCCAGTTTGGTGTGGAATGGCATCATTTGTGAAAATAGGGTAGGGTGACGAAATATTACATTGACAATTTAAACTACATATACATATGCTGTACATTCCTAGTATATATTCCCTACATGCATTAGTACATTTTCCTATATGTAACCTTAGGAATGTTGGTGTTGGGAATGTTACTGCTACATTAATATACATTCCATTTTTATTCATACATGTTCATATCTGGCTGTGTTCAGGTACAGCATCCTGCTACATTTGATTTATATGGCTCTAGACAACTGTGGATGTTCAGTATTTCATACAACCATACTATCTCCATATTGCAAGGGTACAGCAACATATCCAAATTGTGGGACAGACACATTCCAGTTTCAGTACTTTATTACACACATTTCACTCTTTGGTTGTGGCTATCTCATTCGTTTCATTATGTACTCACTGCAGTATAACTTTATTCCAGACTTATTACAGCTTTCTTGTTAGATTCATACCCTCTTTCTCACATTCTCACTTGTTTTATTTTTACATTTCAGGATGGGACTTAATTATAGGCATTATTAACATTTCTTACTGGGTTACAACAATCCTTTCCAACTGACTCACTTATTTCATATGGCAGATTTTATAAGGGATGTGTTTGACACATGTCTATCCTTTGTTGATTGATTACCACTCATTTTCAGGCTGAAGCAGTTATCTGATATTACAGTACAGGTGGAAACTCTCTATTTGAGACTTGTTTAATGTTTATGTCTGGATTACAGGCTGCATCACTTATCTAATCTCACAGTACTAGCAGAATTTTTCTTCTAGACTTATTTGAACTTTATTAATATGTAACAACATTGAACTCTTTTACAAGCTGTCTCACTTATATTCCATAACAATTCCAGCAAAATAATTACTAACCTGCCTGGTGGCACAACTTCACCAGCCTATCAGCATAGGCTCACTGATTCATGGAATGGACACCTGCAGCTGTAATATAAATGATGTAATATTGGAACATACATCTCCATACTATAGGCTAGGATAATTTCTTACATACTTCATTACATGGATACTTATTCAGTAGTGGGGCGTTGGGCATTTGCCGGGCCTCCTGGATCCAACGGTTCAGTTGGTCCTGCTTATGTCTCTGCAGGTCCGCATGGTGGTGACAGACCTGTTCACCAGTCCTTGGAATGCCTGTGGCACTGGTGAGATCATGTGCCAACCGGTTCCACGCCTCTGCCTTGTATGCACCCCAGTGAACCTGGCCCTGCATGAGTTGTGCCTCATGATCATGGACTAGGAGCCAAACCATATATTTTGACTCCTCAACACCCCACATCTGTGCTCTAAAGCAACTTCCCTCTCCTGCACCTGCCATCCTGACTGCAAATGGGTACCACAATCAGTTATGCTGTGTATTCCCACCTATGGGGCTTATATATGCCCGTTTTCCCGCACTTATCTGTGATTGGCCATTTTGGATATTTATCAGCTTAAAAAAACCTGCTTTGGCATGCTTCTATTTCCATTCATTCCTGTATATATGCTAATACTGCATTTCTCAGTACAACTGTCATGGCTTAGTGGTTCAGTACTTTGACTATGGTGCACAGTATCCTGGGTTCGAGCCTGGGCATTTTTTTTATTTTACTACTGTCTAGACAGGCTAGGAGGTGTGTCTGTGTAAAGGCGGCTTTGATACAGCTTGCTCAATGTTGCCCACCGGTAAGCTGGTTGGCGTGGTGCGCAGCTCCGCACAAATGGCTTACGCTGGGTAACGCTTTATGTGGCTATGAGCACTCATATTACGCTGTGTGAAGCGTTGCTCAACTACGGGCACTCATTTTAAGCGTGTTAAAGCGCTGCTCAAATCCGGGCACTCATATTACACCTGTTAAACCACTGCTCACCTGAGGGCAGTCATATTAAGTTTGTTACAGCGCTGCTCACCTATGGGCACTCATATTAGGCTTCTTGAAGCCTTGCTCAGCTATGGGCACATAATCTTTTTTTTATATTTTATTGTGTCGGATTTATTGAAAAATACATGGCCCATTTCATTACATTTTACTTAAATTATAGTTATATATATGTCAGGGGATTGTTTCATGCTTATTTAACTAAAAATAGAGAATGATGTTGTGGGGGCTCGAACAGTGACTACCTCCTCTTTGGCCAACGTCTCTACTGCTACGCTATTGCTACTTGGCTTAATTTGCATGTTTAGATCTTATATGCTTTTCACTGTCTGCTAACTGTGGCTGTGCGGAGGGCATACCCGTGCAAACGAGCGCAACTATGGGCAAACACTTTAGAAATTAAAAAAAAAAATTAAACTGTTATTTTTACGTTTTACATTACAGTTGGGTTTATAGTCTGTGGGGGCATGTGTGGTGTGGTGTTCCTTGACATTTCCGCGGACTCACTCGTGGGAGTTTACTTTCAGGACTCTGACTCTTCTGGGGGCGTGTCCCTTTGCAGAACTCTGCATTCGGACACGCCCCCTACTTTCCTACACGGACCGTGTTAGCCTAGGGTATGATTCAGCATGCCCTCATGAATATGCATGGCATACTGACGTCATACCGTTAGACTGCAGCCTCCGTGTAAGACATATTAACTCTTACACAGAGGTTTCGTGAATCCTGCTCACACTCATTGAAAGTGCATGGACACTGAAACTCACATTCATTGAAAATGCTCACAGCCAGTGGAGGATTAAATGTACCTTTGTCCCTAGGCTGTTTTCAAGCCATGCGCCCCCTGCATACATTTTTAAGACCATGTACAAATGCATGTATTGTTTTATTCACCTTCCTGTTTTAATGTATTTCTTGCTAAATACAGATTTATTAGAGTGCTCTTGTCTCCTGTATCCAAGGCAGAGGCAGATCATTGTTTCATTTATCACTTGAAATGTTTTTTTGCTTTTTTTTTTTTGCTAACCCTGGTTTGCCTTTGTCTCCAACTGCTACGTAACTTTTTTTTTAACTGTAATTGTGGTTATTATGATAATGCTAGCTTGCCCCTTTCTCTGAACTGATTCTGTATTTAATCAAACTCTCTCATTATTTCCAAAGCCATCCCCTACCACTGTTATCAATGGCCACTGAAACTGCCCTGCTGAACGCTTCTTATATCTCGTGTCTCAGCTCCTGGACCTGGAGTAAAGCCTATTCTGCATATTATAATTAAAGAAAAAGAAAGAAAGACAGTATGTACTCTAGATGGTCATCCCTATAGTATATCACTGTTGCCTAATTTCACTTAGATTGGTTTGAGTTCGCTCACTAACCAGGGCCGCTGGCAGCTAAACCCCTGCTCTCTGTTCTTTCTCTAACTCCCATATCTATCCCCTGTGTATCACTAACTTAGTCACTAGTTTGTTTTTTTTTATCTGTCCTTCCCCAACATCTAGGGAACCTTGCACAAAACTACTTTCCTCCCCTCATTCTACCATCTTACTTTCTCTGTAGTAGTTTTGAAGACTGACTACTCTTTTTTTCTCCTCTGAGCTACTCCTAATTTGCTGTTAAACTTTAACTTCTACACTCACCTCCCTGTTTCTTTTAACTGCAATGAGCTATCCTCCTAGCTTGACCCCTCCCTTCCCTGCTGCTCTCTCTCGATTTGAGACTGATTGTTTACTTTTCATAGCAGACCGAGACTTGGGGCTAGCTCTGCTCCATTTGCCCTCGCTATGCTCTGGCTCACTTTGCTTCCATTCTCACTCATCCCTCATATTGTTTCCTTTATACTTACACCTCTGACACACCCACATCCTTACACCACACCCCTTCCTATTTCTCTAGAATCTTCAGACCTTACCCCTCACCTCACTGCCACTACAGAGCCTAGCTCTTTATCTCTCCCTACCTCTCCCATCCTAAACTCGGCTCTACAAATCTTCCACAAGCTGTAATGCTTACCTCAATAGCTACTCACTTTTCTTAACTTCTATCATGATTATCTCGCCAACACTATACTCTACTTGCCTCTATTACTTCTCCCTCTCATCATTGACTACCTTTCATCCTTATGTAACTCCAATCTACAATAGCCCTACAAATCCTCAAAGCATCCACTCGCCAAATACTCCTCTTCCCAGAATTAGAATATCTCCTCTTTGCACTATTCATTCTAAAACTAAAACAAAACATCTTTACAACTACTTATATATACAAAAGTCTAACTCCCTTCCAGTCTCCCTACTATTATCAGGAAACTTACGTCCTAACCCTGGACCAGTCATTTACTCTCTCCAGCAATTCTACCCCTCCTAATCATCATATCCCTACCCAGCCTAGAAAACACATCTCATTCTGCTCAATGAATATTAGAAGTATACTCAATAAAACTAGTGAATTCCATGCCTGGGTTGATAACCATACCCCAAATATCATCACTGTTACAGAAACATGGCTTAAACCCCATATTCCAGATAGGGACATTGTTCCCCCAGGCTACAATATACTTCGCCTAGATCGCCAAAAAAAGAAAGGGGGTGGTGTAGCCATTATTTACTCTAACCATCTAATTCTCACTTGTAATGAACCAATCCCATCTTTCCCTCCTGCAGAAATCCTGGCAGCTAACTATAAAGTTAATAACTTCTCTATTATCACTGTAGTAGCCATCTATATTCCCCCATGTGATAATATTCCCCTTCTTGAAAACTTTCTCTCTTATCTCACTGAACACTATTTAAATGAAACTATTCTCCTTGGTGATGTAAATATAAATTGGCTAGCTCTAAATGACCACACCTCTTCCTCTTGTATTAATCTAGATGGTTTTATACTAATATCTGTACCTACTCACTACAGTAACTCACAAATCCCTGATACTAGTATCTGACCCTACTATATATCATAATCCCGAAACCCTACCAAACTCCCTTAGTGATCACGCTCCAATAAAAATTACTAGATTCACCCCCAACTTTACCAGACCACATAGATACATAACTTCGAAAACTATCCATCTTCTTTCCTGACACCTTTAATACCCTTATTTCAAGAATTAACTGGAGTCATCTTAATGAACTGTCTCTGGATGAAGCAGTCCAATCATTTAACTCTATCTTTTTTGATATACTAAACTCTCTAGCATCCCTTCGTACTGTTAGAATACATTCTAAAGTATCCCCATGGCTCTCTAATGCAACCCGTACCCTAATGAGAAATAGTGACAGTCTGTGGAAAACCTGGATGAGATCTAAACTTCCCTCTGACTGGCAAAAGTACAAAGAACTAAGAAACTTGACTAAAAAACACATTGCCAAAGATAAAAAACAAAAACAGCTTTACTTCGACCCTCCTACAGCACTAAAGTCAACTCCTAAAAAATTGTGGAACTCAATCAACCAAATTTTGCATCCTAGAAATCCCTCCAGTCCCAATCCCTATGCAAATAGTACACCCGAAGATACTGCCACTATCTTTAATATCTTCTTTATTGACACTGTAACAAACATGATTAATACACCCCCCCCCCCCCCCCGGTAATGATCCAAATCACTCTGTCCTAACTTCTGGCTCAAACCTCTTTTCTTTTCAGCCTGTATCAACCAATTATATCAAATCTTTACTCTCCAAACTAAAACCTTGCTCTACTTCCGCTCTTAACATTCCTTCCTACTTCCTCCAGCTAGCAGCCAATTCCATTGCTTTTCCTGTATCTATCTTGATTAACCGCTCCATCTTTGAGTCTAATGTTCCTTCAATCTGGAAAGAATTCTATAGTTTACCTATCCACAAAGGCGGAAATTCTCAAGAAATCTCTTAACTTTAGACCCATAGCCATTCTGTCACCCCTCTCTAAGCTGCTTGAAAAATGTATACATAAGCAAACTCTGCAGTATCTATTACAGGAAAACTTACTTACTCCCACTCAGCATGGATTCTGTCCAAAACTCAGTACTAGTACGGCCCTAATCTCCTTTATCAGTACTATTTCCCTGACTCGTGATAACAACAAACTTGTCTCCTGTTTATTTCTAGACCTTTGTAAAGTCTTTGATACTGTCTCACACTTTCTTCTTTTTACTAAATTGACTAATCTTAACTTCTCCCCTGCTACAGTCACTTGGTTTTCCAGCTATCTCTCTGATCGTTTACAATCAGTGAAATTGCTCTCTGCACTCTCCCCTTCCCTTCCCATAAAAATGGGCATTCCCCAAGGATCTGTATTGGGTCCACTGCTATTTAATATTATCACCAATCTACTCTACACCTCTTGCCCACAGTCATCTCTTGTTCAATATGCAGATGACTTTATTGTGATTACTATCACTGACTCTCCCTCTAGTCTCATTACTACTACTCAAGCTGCCTTTACATCAGTAGAAATCTGGCTCACCAACAACCAACTAATCCTAAATCCCACAAAAACTAAGCTCCTACTCTTTCTCCCAAAAACTCTTACCCATTTTAAATCTACTTTTACTATACTGTCTCTCAACAACACTCCAATAGTACCTGAATCTAGCTCCAAAATCCTAGATGTCACTATACATGATCAACTTAAATTTGACTTGCACATCAGCAACTGCATCAGAAAGACTCATCAGAAACTAGGCCTCCTATACAGAAATAGAAAGTTTCTCACTTCCAAAGCTAAAGTAACCCTATCTCCTACCCAGTCTACTGTATGGTTCTCAAATACTCACAAACCTTAATGCCACACTCCTAGCTAAACTTAACTCAACCTATAATAAAGAAGCCAGATTCTCTGCTCAACATACTTAAAACTCATCACTGTGTCTCTCTTAAACACTTAAACTGGCTGGAACTACCCAACCTGCTTCTGCTCTCTCAGCTTCAGATTTTATAGTCTATAATATATCAACTTTTGTGTTGCCCTAACCTATCCTCCCTTATATCCTACTATTCTCCAACTAGATCACTCTGCAGCTCTGTCCAAGACTTACTACTTATCTATAAACCCAGGACAGGAATGGGAAAAAACCTATATAGCTACCATCCTACCACTGCATGGAATAAGCTTCCACTTCAAATTAGATTATTAAATCAAGCTAAACAATTCAAATCTGCCGCCAAGGAACAGTTAAAAACACTCTGGTCCTGCCACTGTACTCACCCACCATAAACTGTTCCCCCACCTTGCTCTCTATTTGAACATCTGTCTTTACTTTTAACTTGTACTCTCTAACTGTTCTGAACACCTCTCTACTCACATACCTCCTTTAAATCATCTTCTGAAAGTAACCTATGTATGCATTGAAGACATACTTAAGGCTGTAAGAATGACTTTTTCTCACAATGACTGAATTACTAATTTACTTGCTAATTATTGATAACTATGTAATGTTCAAAAAACACAATTGTAGACTTTGCACTTAAGGTCCAGTTACTCAGCAAATTCCAACAGCAAAAGCAGACGATCTGGACCACCGGGCTGATAAAAAAACAGTAATTTAATAAAATGCAGTAGGTTAGCGCCTTCAGGTTTGAAAAACCCTTCTTCAGACAACATACAAAAGTTTGAACATCTTTTAAAATACATAACAGCCAATCAAAGACTCAGTAAAATGCCCTCCTCTTTTTTAAAAAAGGTTCGATAGGAATGACACCATTCAAGTCAGGTGCTCTATCAGCAGCTGATAGAGCACCTGGCCCAAATGTTGTCATTCCTATCAAGCCATTTTTTATAAAAGAGGAGGGCTTTTTACTGAGTCTTTGATTGGCTGTTATGTATTTTAAAAGGTGTTCAAAACTTTTGCATGTTTTGTGAAGAAGGGTTTTTCAAACCTGAAAGTACTAACCTGCTGCATTTTATTAAACTACTGTTTTTTTATCAGCCTGGTGATCCGGATCGTCTGTTTTAACTATGTAATGTAAATACCAGCTAAAATAGCTCTGTCATCCCATTTTGATTATTAGTCCTCTGTAATTACTTTACTGTATTGTATTATGAATTTTTTTTTACTGCATTGTATAATGTTCTCTGGAGCTTTTCTCCCTGGGACTCCACTGAAAAAGGGCTGTTTGCAGCTCAGTCGGACTACTCCCGGTCAACAAATGTAAAATAAAAAAATACATAAATGGGGTCCTAGGCAGGGTTAATAGATCAGACCACCACCACCACACCCTGGCAGCACCCCACCAGCCTTTCCAATGTCTTATTACTTGGTTATTTCTCCCCATTTACCATAAACACTTTTCAAATCTGTCAGTATGCATATTATTTTATTCTTTACTCCTGCAATGATCAGAGATATTTAAAAGTTTTATTTCAAATTTTATAGGACAAACACTGATAGCTATTTGCTAAACAAAACAATAAAGTCTCACAATGGAAACAGACTTCACATGAGCAGCAAGCTTCTCTCCCCTTTAAATTCACATTTATTGAAACAGCATTGAAACCAATATTCAAAGAAATTGCATCTGGCTAGTGATGGATTAAGTTTACATTTGGGCTGTTTTCAAACCACAGGCCCCTTGTACACATTTTTGGACCATGCATACGTGCACCATCCTGATTGTATTAAATTATATTCCTTGTATAATACAGCACCACTTGTTAAAGTGTGTTTTAAATTTGTAGGTTTGAATCTTTTCCAATAAGCAAAGAAATAAAACTTATAAACCAATAATGACAAAACTACCCATTACAGAACATTTCAACTACAAAAGGTCACTCAGAATTCTGTCATCACAATTCAACAATATCAATCAGTATACACAATCGCTGCAGAAGTAAAAGTCATGTTCCAAAGATATGCATCTGGAGCGCTTCTCCCCAGACCTCCACTGAAAATAGGCTCTGTCCTAGTCAGACTTTCTTGGTCAACAAATGTTAAGTAAATAAATAAATAAAATATCTGAGTAATTCCAGATTAAAGAGATCTATAACTAATGAAGAGGTTGCTGCTGGCAAACAACTTTACATTTTAGTGTTTCATTTACAAATTCAAATAGCTGTCTATCTGGCAACAGGTTCATAGTTACTAGGCATCTCTTCCAAAAGAGGATACACTCAGGAGTGTAGCACCCCATCCCCCCTTACATGGTGTGAAAGTAGTACCCACAGCCTTCTGCACCAAAGGCAAGTATGCTACCTTTTGTGCTATTAACACAGCTTTTAAAATGTATAGCACAAACACTGATGATAGCTTAAGCAAAATAGATGCACATTGAAAACGGACTTAGCATGAGCAACGGTAACCTTCTCTTCCCTTCAAACTCAACATTCCTTGAAAATGCACTGGAACTCAACATTCTTTGAAAATGCACTGGAACTCAACATTCTTAGAAAATGCAGTGGAACTCAACATTCTTTGAAAATGCAGTGGAACTCAACATTCTTTGAAAATGCAGTGGAACTCAACATTCTTTGAAAATGCAGTGGAACTCAACATTCTTTGAAAATGCAGTGGAACTCAACATTCTTCAAAAAGGCATTGAAACTCAACAGTCCTTGAAATGCACTCACTGATGACAGTTTGTCAGTTAGTGTAGAAGATTCTGACTCTTAGGGTCCTGCATTCAAGGTACAGGGTTTTGAGTCTATATAAGTTAACCAAACTGTCATTCCTAACTAGGGCATTTTCACACACACACACACACACACACACACATACAAAATAACACCTGTGCTTTACTTTCATCCAGAATGGCAACAGTAATGCTCGTTCCTTAAAAGTCCAGAATGGCATTGTGCTCTGCTTGCAACAGCTCTCCGTAATCATCCATTCTTACAAATCTCTTACAAGTTGTGCTCCACTCCAAAGTGTAAATGTGTGTGTGTATCATACTAAAGATGCACACACAGACACTATTAAGGATTCTCTCTGCATGCATTCTTAAAGAAGTTACTAAGGGTTTTGCATCCAGGAAGAAAGAGGTCACCGTCTCCCTCTACTCTTCCCTCATTAGACCAATCATTGAGTACAATGCCACATTTGGCATGTACCTCACTAGACACCTGCAACAACTGGAGAGGCTGCAAAAGTACCTTGCAAAGAGGATCCTAGGCCTTAAAAACTTGTCCTATATGGACAGACTCGAAAAACTCCAACTATTCTCTGTCGCATATCGTGTACTTACAGGCGATCTCTGCTTGACTTACAAAGCCATGTCTGACTCAGCTCTTTTAGAAATGGTACATCTAAAGAAATCCCAATCCCTCCACACCACATGCTCCAAAGACCTCCACCTCATTACCATAATTAACAGAACATGCTGGAGGGACAGGTTCATAACCCAGAGACTGCCCATGCTATGGAAGAACTTCCCATACATGTCAAGAAGAGCACCTCACTGACCCTCTTCAAGAGAAATCTTGATGAGTGGATGGGACACAGAAAATTCACCCAGGGGATAACTCCAGTGGCTCTACTTGACAGAGGCACTGGGAACTAAGGTTGAATGGCACTATGCAAGGATAATCCTGTGGCTAGGCTTGTAAAGGCCCCAAGGCCATTAGCCTAGTAAACACCCATGAACCTATAATATACATTTTGTGGCAGCCCCCTAGTCAGTGCCCCCCCCCCAAGCCAGTGGGATATAGGTGACTGCTTAGGTTGCATAGTGCTGGATCTGCCTCTGATCCATGTTACAGGGTTTGATCCTGAGCAAGTTAATTAACCAACCAGCCCTCCCTGACTAGGGCATTAAACACACACACACACACATATATATATATATATATATATATATATATATATATATATATATATATATATATATATATGTGTATATATATATATATATAAATATGTATATATGTGTGTATATATATATATATATATATATATATATAAATATATATATATATATATATATATATATATATATATATATATATATATATATATATATATATACACACACACACACACACACACACACACACACACACACACACACACACACACACACACTCCCTCACTGTCCTGTGCTTGTACTTGCTAAATTCAACATGATATTCATGCTGGTCGTACTCTTATTCCAAAATGTGTAAGAATAATGCTGCTTTGGCTTATATCAATTACCGCGCAGCATTCATATTCCAAAATTAAATTTTACACACAGACTGTGCAGATGGGAGAGGGAGAGGAATGGGAAAAAAAGAAAACTTTTATTTTTTTAATGAAATTAATTTGTCCCCTTCAGTCAGTGGGCCCTAGGCAGTTCCTAGTGTTGGATCCAGTTGTGAACTAAGCCAAGAGTTATGTCATATGGTTGCAGAAAACTAAATGTGAGAGAGAGAGAGAATGATGTGTACTGCAGAAGTCTAAAGCTTGTATTTACTTCTACAATATTGTTGTAATGTTTTTGCGTGCTAAATATAGTACTTATACTGTTCATCTGCACTGTAACTACTTTTGCCCACTATTACTTTGTATTTGTTTTTTTTGTTTGTTTGTTTTTTTGTATTAAGCATGAAAATTGTGCTCCTGTATAAGAGCTCTACACCAGTCAACAAATGGTAAATAAAATAAATAAGTATTGGTGTGAGTGTGTAGTATGGAAGAATAGCAGTGGTAGGGCTAGCACCTCAGCAGTGAATACCTTGGTTCTAGATGATTGTCACCATTGAAATGAGACACACTGAACCCATATGTAAAAAATGGGATAAAGTGGTTGTGGATGGATGGATGGATAAATAATTATTGGTGCTCAGAGTCATTCTGCAACATTGAAATGTTGAATAAAGCTCAGCCTGGACTACCCAAAATGAAAGACATAGACAGATCTTGTGTGTAGTCACCTAGCATGGATCAAGAGGTGATAAAGAAGTAAAGGTGTGGGCTAAATGTTTTGCAAACAGAAAATCACCACCCTTTCCACCTTTACCCCCATGTGAATGGTGTGAAATGTCACGGTCTAAACTGCATATACACTGTGTTGCTCCATTCCTTGAAGTACGTTTCAAGTTTTCATAGATGCTCATTCGAGGTAGATTGACATGTATGATATAAGTTTTTCTGTGTAGCATGCAACCATTGAAAACTGATACAGTTTAACACGTACGATATTCCAAAAATGACCCTTTTTATAACTAATGGCTCTTTTTTCCCCGTGTAGACTTTTCAAACTTCATGAAGTAAAATAAGATGCATTGTTTATCTACTGTACTATTTCCTGCTTCATATTATGACATTGCAGGGAGTATATACAATCTTTGGAATAAGAAATGAAGAAGATGAAGGCTAAGACTGTGGAAAGAAGATTACCTACAACAGAAATGTTTGTCAGGATGGATAAGAGCCACATTTGTTTACCTTCTATAAGATCTGAAAGCAGAAATCCATAGAAAAGGGAGTCATGAACATTCAGTTAAATAAAAGGTTCTTGCACCTAGACAATGAAGTCTGTGTGAGGAATTAACAGTTATCATCCTGACTGGATTCCAAGACTTTGAGTTCAGGACCTTTGTCATACTGTGAGGTCATTATCCATTATCTGTCTGCGAGCTAGCTTGACAGTCAGATCAGCCTGATTCACAATGACTGAATCACTTTGTGAACCTGGGAAGGAGGTAGAATATTCAGTGAGAAACATACAGGTTCCTGTATGTTTGCTGCTAGTGTGGTCAATGTGCTTTTGGAATTTGCTGTTGAAAAATTTGTATCTGTGCCTATTGATACTGAAAACAGTGATGAACCTGTATCTGTGCCTTTTCTGACACAAAGTACATATTCTTCAGAATCTTTAGATTTGCCTTCTGCTACCCACCTAGACATTGTGTGTGTGTTAAATACTCCCTTCACATCTAAAAGACTATGATAGTGGCAAAACCTTTTTCATGGAAAAAGCAAAAATTGGTTTTAGTTTCACTGAAGATGTAGTAGCCACCCCAGATGATCTTAGTTAAACATGAGACTGAAACCCTGAAATGATGAACTGTTCCTGTTGATAAATAGTGATATGTACTGAAAAAGTTTTTAAAATGTACAGTATCGAACTAAATTATTTTCTTATCCTGAAATTTATACTTATAAAGTTTTTAGTGTTTAAAGGAATGGGTTATGTTTTGGGTAGTTAGTAGTTCAAGTCTAGCTGTTACACATTAAGAGATGCAGCTTAAGAGTTTACAATTAGTATCCAGTTCAGACTAGTTCTGAGCCCTCCCACATTATTGCTGTGTTTAGTGCTTTAACTACAGTTGCTCTCTTCTCTTGACATTTGGGTTACTAATTAAAGCTGTGCAGTCATTTAGGATGCTTGGACTTTTTATTTCAATTTGCAACGTGCCCCATGGAAGACAAGGTACTAGGCTGCAAAGCCAGTAATCTGGCTTTCTTTTATAGGTTCATCCTCGATCCATTTTTTCTTGCATACTGTATTATCTTCAACAAGTGAATTCAATGTCTTGCTGTCCTGGGCTGCCCCTGAAAAGGGTATCCCTGGTTTTATAGAGGTTTGTGACTTCTTTGGAATCACTATTACATAGTTGACAAGGCCAATCCTTTTTGTAAGGTGCTGCAATGTCAGAATTTGCACTTTTGTGGAAGGAGTGCAATGGTATGCATGTTTGCGTATATCTATATACTTTATGGAGATGCTGTGAAAAAGTTCCTTGGTAATGGAGATTATGATGGATCTGCAGGAATAAACTGATCTTGTCAACCAAGGTTACATTTGAATAACAAAAAACACCAACAGTGTGTAGTTTTGTTCCTTCATCCTTCCACTGTTGGTGTTTTTTGTTATTTTAGTGCGTTTGTATTTCCACCTTGGGCTGCTCCAGTTTTTTGCAAGGTTGCTTTTGACTGACACAGTATCAGGCATTTTAAATGGACATTTCTCTGGGTCTGTCTGATTAAAGAATTAAATAGCACAATTAATAATATAAATTCAGGTATGAATGTGCAACTGAGGCTGATGTCATTTGAAGCAGAATATCCCCTAAAGAAGGCATTTCGATTATTTTGAGTTTTGCAAGCCCCGCCCAAACCCCGCCTGACAGACAGCATCAATGTCGCGTCTCTCAACCTCTAACCTAATTACTGATTCCAGTTGCTTGGCTGCATGAATATTCATAAAGTGCCGAAGCTGGAAAATATCACAGTTGCGACCACAAAATATAGAAATATCCAACGGGTAGGTTACTGATCCGCCAAATAAGAAACTATCACTGGTGCAAATTATCCATACTGTGAAATGCAGTATACAAAGAATTGATAAAAAACAGTCATAAGTAAGTCTTCTGTTCAACATACAAGACGACCAACAGCCCAAACAGTTGCTTTAAGAGCAGAAACAAAAACTCACTCACGACTCTGAAAGCGTTCATACCGATCCTCCAAATAACTAAATATCACAGGTGCCAAATATCTACAGATGTAAATAAGAAAACTTTCAGTAATATTTCAAGTGCAAAAGGTATGTGAAGTCAGAAACTGAAATGCCTGCCAACACAATACAGATGTGAAGTATGAAACTGAAATGCCTGCCTTTATTTTACAACTGTCAGCTTTACTGACTTGCCACTAGTATGCTGGAAAAACATACATTTTGAAAAACGGACCAAAAATAGAGAGCAAAAATCTGGACATTCGGCGAAACTCCGTACAGTGGAGAAGTCAGAAACCGCAGCCTTACCTTCCAACCTTGTAAGCAGCAAAACATTACTTGAAAGACAGTCCTGAAGCAGTTACTGTTTACCTAGAAAGGCATCTAAATCACGATGGTCTAAAAGACGTACAGATGACAATCCTTGGTTTAGGTTAGCTGTATTTAGTGTAAGTGTAATGCATAACACCGGAAAAAAAAACATTTACCCATATGTTACCAATTAAAAGTGACAAAAGCAGACAGGATTTACCCACGTTACAAAGTAAAAGTGAACAAAGCAGAGAGCATTTTACCCATATGTTCCAATTTAAAAGTGAAATATGCACACAGCAAGAGAACACACACACCCACATCCAATATCACCAGATGACTACCATTAACTAGCAAACCATTCAGTCTTA
This sequence comes from Protopterus annectens, assembly GCF_019279795.1. NCBI lineage: Eukaryota > Metazoa > Chordata > Ceratodontiformes > Protopteridae > Protopterus > Protopterus annectens. The sequence continues at coordinate 823,914,157 of NC_056747.1, read as the reverse complement.
AGTATTTGGCAGCTATGAAAAACACATTTTCATTTCTTGGGCTATTTCATAGTAATGCTAGTATTTATTAGATTCTATTATTATAAATATTACTATTATTACACCTAACTGTTCTTCTGTAAGAAGCTGTTTGTAGCAAAGGAAGGTTGCAAAATATTACATGTGCAAAAAAGCTTCTTCATACACAAAAAAAGGCATGAATGAATTCTTGTTCGTTAATGAACTGGGTTTGGCAGCTATGAAGCTACAGTATAATGTAAGCTGCTCGGGAATGTAATGTATGCAGGATGTCATGGGCAAATGTACATTCCGTGTCAATTATGCCATATTTGAATATTGAAACTCTGGCCGCGGCCTTGTCAATCATGCAGACCACGCCTACTCCTGCACGAACTGAAGGGTGGGTTTCTTATCTTCAATATAACCGGCATTTCACCAGAATAAATGGAAAGCTTTAAATTTCAAAATTTAAGAATTTTTTTTTTTTTGAGATTAAAGTGTTGTCCATTATCAGCTTTTTGACTGAAGATCTAGGACTGGTTCTTCTATGGCGCGTTGCCATGTTTTTCTTTGCATCTTAACTTTTTTAAATAATTATAATAACCTTGTGACTCCAGTTTAGACATTTGTGTGAACTATATGGGGTATGACAGTGTTTGTATCAAAGTACAGCAACATTTAATGCAGCATCACCTATTTCCATTATGAATTGGTACAGAAAAGTCTTCTTCTTTTGGCTTTTTCCCGGTTAGGGGTCGCCACAGCGGATCACCTCTCCGCTCATGATTGGCAGTGGAGTTTTACAGTGTCGAGTTGCCAGCCCGGCGCCCAACCTTCCACAGAAGGCACACACATGCACACACTCACACCTAGGGCCAATTTAGAGTGTCCAATCCACCTACAGCATGTCTTTGGGAGGAAACCAGAACACCCGGAGGAAACCCATGCGACCACAGGGAGGACATTCAGACTCCGCACAGAAGGCACCCCAGCCGAGGATCGAACCGGAGAACCTCTTACTTTGAGGCGGCAACGCTAACCGCTGCACCACTGTGGCCGCCCTATAAAAGTTTAAAATCCATGCCCTTGGAAATAATAATAAAAAGGCTGCTCCCATTTGCATAGTCATTCTGAATCATGCAACTAACAGATGGTTTCCTAGTAGGATAAAATCATACCAAGTGGAATGAGTGTTACATTAACAATATTGTGAAAATAACCAAATATATTCTTCACTTGTGCGAGTCCCCATGACATAATCGTTTATTGCTGAATTATTGAAAGGATTCAGTAGAGATTTTATTTTTATTTTATTTTGAATCCCATTGGATCTATTGCAGTCTCAGCCCAGGGGTAAGCACAATATATACAAGCCATTATAATACAAAGTGAATTGCAAACTGCAATACATACATATGCTATATACAAGGTGAATGCCTGAGTTAGCTTGAAGGTATAAAGGCAATAGATACATAGCATTAAATATGGAATGACTGACAAAATGCTATATATACATATATTATGTATTTATTTCTATTTGTTTACTGGGAAAGTCCGAACTGGGCAAACAAGTCCCTTTTCAGCTGAGGCCTGCGGAGAAACATTTCATGAAATACAATGACAGTAGCGCATATAAACATACAGAATACTTAGGTAACATTTAGCAACACTGAATACAAAGCTCCATAAGGATTATTTACAGTAACACATATACAACATATAGAATGCTAATGTAACAGCAACATTACATACAAAAGTGACAGTGAATAAAGCAGATCATTATGAATTAAACAAAGTGTATTTATATGTATTGTATACAGAAATAATTTATATAGTAAATACAAAGTGAATATCAGAATTGGTTTGAGGGTATGACGATAATAGATACATGACATTCTGTACAGAGTGACTGACAAAACACAATATATACATGTATTATATGCAGAGTGGATATCCTAGTTGGCATGCTGAAAGAATCACATTGAAAAGTAGAGTCAGAACAAGGCATATAAAGGGAAGTAAGTTACAAAGAGGTTAAGTTACATGACCAAAGAAAGAGCAGTTGCATGTTCCTTGAGTCTTGAAATGTGTTTTTAGTCCTGATCAGTGGCGCATTGCATTGTACAGCTCTAGAAAGCCATTCTTGCAGAATTTATTTTATTTTACATTTTTTTGACCAGGTAAGTGAACTAGTCTGAAGGCTGAATTCAGCCACAACCCAAGACTTAAGTCATAAACACAATGAAAATGTAACATGAAAAATGAGAATCAAGACAATTATAGAATTTAAAGTCTGGTTACATATGGATGTTATAACTAAAGTACCTTAACAATAAAAATAAAAACTGGTAAACAACTAGTATATGCACGGTCCTTGCATAAGATTAGAAACTAATCACACATGCAACAGAGAAACTAGAAAATGAAAAAAAAAATAATAGTGGGACTAGTAGTTAAGATTAAATGGGTAGAACATAATGTCAATTGTAGATAAGAGTCATAATGTGTAAGTGGTGGTAGAGGTCATGGGTATAATAATAAAATAAGTAAATAATCAGTTTAATTACTTAATTACTTATTTTATTATTATAAAATAAATAATTAAATAATCAGTTTAGTTTGATATAGAAATTGCTAGGATAAGTATTTAGATAATAGAGAATGCATTAGTAATGCTGAAGGGAGCAGACTATGTGTACAAAGGAAAAAATAGTGAAGTAACACAAAAATAAATGAATGTGTTTTTCACCTGATTTTGCCCCAGTATATTTTATCCAGTCATTGTTAGTATTGCTGTTGTGAAGCTTCTAGGAATCAGTGACAGAAAATAAACTGTACAGGTCTAGGAGTATGTTTTTGCTACCCTACTGTTACATTAACGTGACTGAATGTATCCTTCCCATGCTTGTCCGCAAATATCTTCCATTAGTTGTTGGAATTACTATTGGTCATCCACTGGACATTACTGACATAATAATAATACATTGTAGACAGGTCTAGGAAGCCATTTTGTCTAGCTTATATGTTTGCTTTTCTACTCAGGTACATTTGACCGAAGTGTAACATTATTGGAAGTGTGTGGCAGCTGGCCAGAGAATTTTGGTTTACGTCATATGTCATCAATCGATAACACTGATGATGGGCTTCGAGAAAGGCTTGCCGATGCCATGTCTGAGTCACCCAATCGAGATGTTGTGGGATCAGGAACAGGTACAAAACAGAAAAAAATACACAGCTGATCTGCAGAATATTTTAGCCATAAGAAGCAAAATGTTTTAGTTTGATAGTGTGCATCATTTTTATTTCTTAGTCTTTATTCTTTGTTTAATTGCTGTAATCTGCCCAAGAGGGGATTTTCAAAGAAGATTAATTTGTCACCCTCTTAAGAGCAGATTTACCTCTGAATGAGTAAGAATAATTTGTCTGTCATCATCCAAATTTCATAGGATCATAGGAGGTTACTAGGCTATTCACCAGGAGGTCATTTCAAGCCTAGCTATTTCATCCCAATGTAATACCATAGATACTCTTTTCAATACCCAGGATTGTATTTAGTAATGACTGCCCATGTCCAGGAGGGCTGTGGGTACTATCCCTGGTATGAATTTATGGTGCTCCATCCACTCCTCCAGGCTCCTTTTGAACAGTGTCATAGAGGTGCTCTGCTTCACATGAATTGGCAGCCTATTCCAAAGACGTAGCTGTCGCTGGGAGACAAATCTGTCCCTCCAGCACCTCCTATTCAAATCGCAGGCCATATTTAGGTCCCTGGAATGGGTAGCTCTAGTCCCATTTCATTTACAGATGTGCAGCAGATTCATTAGGTTTGGGTCAGAGATTGCTCTGTAAGCCAGGAATATGTTTCCCCTAAGAAATCTATATGATGAGTATTGTGACAGGGACTTTAGTCAGTCTGTGTAAGGCATGTGTTGGAGTCCCTTGATCTTCTTTGTTAGAAACCTCTGAGGTCTCTCCATTTGCTGCAGGTGCTTTGTGTGGTACATGCCAAAAGGGGAGTTATGCTCAATTATGGGCCTGATTAGTGACTAGTATTAAGGGGTTATAACCTCCTTTGCTGTAGAGGTGATGCCTTTGCTATTCAAGTGTGCTAAGTAGAAGGTCTTCCTTACTACATTAGACACATGGTGGTCAAAATTAAGGTCACAATCTGCTCGGGATTCCAGATCCCTTACCACTTTGTAGGTACGCAGGGTTGTTGTGTCTTTTGGCTTTTCCCGGTTAGGGGTCGCTACAGCGGAATTCCAGTCTGCTAATGATTGGCAGTTGAATTTTTACGTGCCGGGTTGCCAGCCCTGATGCACAACCTTCAACGAAGCTACGCCCATTCACGCATGTCTCCACGCAGAAGACGCTCTAGCTGAGAGTCGAACCGGACAGCGTCTTACTGTGAGGCGACAATGCTACCGCAGCACCACCACGCAGGGTATTGTTGTTAATTTGACAGTGTGAAGGGGCATTCTTTTTACTGAAGTGAATGATATATTTTCTTTGCATTTAGTTTGAGACTGTTACTAAGACACCAGACGTTGGTCTGTGCAAGACCCTTCTGAAGTATACTGTTGGTTCGATAACTGCACCCAGTTTGCAGTCGTTCACAAACTTTGTCAGCCATAGCCCCTTAGTTTTGGCCTGAACTTCTGAGAAGTATATGCCAAACAGTAGGGGGTCCAGCACTGACCCTTGTGATGCCCACTGGTAACAGGTTTGCTGGTTGATGTGGAGTCACCCACTTTGTTAGTGTGTGTGATCAGTTTTTGAGCCAGTTGGCAACCCATCTTACAACAAAGGAGTTTATGTTCAGTTTGCTAAGTTTATCGGTAATGCCTGAGTGTGGGATTGTGTTGAAAGCCTTGGCCAAGTCAAGGTATGCTATGTGTACAGATTTGCCCTTGTAAATGGCCCTGGTCACATTTTTGAAGAAATCCACCAGGTTTAACAGGCAGGGTCTGTCCTTGATGAGGCTAAATGGGGTTAGTTCCAGGGTTTGGAGGTTGCCTATGTCTTTATTTATGAGGTCCATAATATGTTCCATGGCTTTACAGATGAGGCTGGTCAGATGTATGGATCCTGTAATTCCCCAGGACTGTTGCTATGCCACCTTTGTGGAGGGAAATAACTGTTGCTGTTCTCCATTCTGCAGGAACATAGCCTGTGGTTAAGCTGTGATTGAATAGGGTACTTAATGGTGATACTTGTTCATGTTTTAGTTTGTTTAGAAGACATTCTGGGATGCCATCTGGTCCCATAGAGGCTGTGTTTTTTGCCTTAGACAAGGCTTTAATTACCTGCTCTTCAGATATGTAGGATTGGGGGGGGAGTTGGGGCCAAAGTTTTTGATAAGTTTGGAGGGGATAAGGGAGTGAAATTTTTGCCAAATCTGTCTGCCAGAAGGTTTGCTATCACTGCGGGGATCAGTGTGTGTAATACCATTAGTCACTAGTTTGGCACATCCTTGGGTCCTACCTTTTACGCTGCATACATAGCTGTAAAAGGCCTTATGGTTGTCCTTAGCTATGATTGCTAAGTTTTTCTTAAAGTTAGTCTAAGAGGATTTAACATTTTGTCTTATTTGCCTGTTGAGGATGAGGAGAGTGCTTTTCCATTGTTGGGGCCTCACCTTAGTTTTCCTAGACAGCAACTTTTTGCATTTGTTGTAAATATTTTTGATGCTAGATGTCCACCAGGGCGGCTTGTTTTTTCTTGGGGATCTGGCTTTGATTCTGTCTGGAACAGTCGAGTCTATACACTTATACAAGTGATTGTACATGACTTTAATGTAAGCTTTGGTGTAGTTACCACTTCTAGCTGGGAGTGGGGCCTAGAATCCATTTATACCTTTCCCCTAGGAGGGTATAGTTTGCATCAGTGAAGTTTTTTTATTCTGACTTCAGCCTTTGTGAGTTCTGGTGTTAGTGCCAGTTCAAAGGCAATTGATTTGTGGTTTGATTTATCTAATTAGGGTCCATCAGTTGAGGTGGTACATCTGTTTATGATCTTAGTGAGGACCAGATCTAGCATGTTTGTTCCTTTTGTTGAGGTTTGAACAATTTCTTTCAGGGCATTTGAGTTAGCAAAGTCAAGGAACTTATGTGCTGGTGACTAAGGGATGGAATAGGTTTCCCAGATGATGGTGAGATAATTGAAGTCCCCCATGACCAGAGTGTTTGGCAATATTTAGATTGACTCCAGTTTGGTTAAGTAGGCCTTGTGCACATCATGATCCATGGAGGAGGATCATCATTTGACCACTGCTGCAGTAGCTTTAGCTATATGGGCTTTAATACCCATCTGGCTTCCAAAGCTTAAGGACACCTTCCACACATCCAAACAATTAACCAGACTGATTAGAGTTGAAGTAAAAGATTGGTTTGACTGTCAAGGCCCTCAGAGCTTTCTTGCCACTGAGCAGCACTCCTCTTGTGGGCTTTCAAAGATTGACAATCAGTTAAAACTTCTCCATTGCTAGACAGCTAAAACCTACAGGGGGGAAAGAAAACTTCCACATCTTATTTTTTGACAGAAAGTTATTTTTTTTTTGTAAACGTATTACTTTCAACCCAGGAAAAATTGTTTTTATACACTGTCATGGGACAGTCACTTTTTCCAGGAGAGTTTCTTTTAATTTTTGAGGAAAAAAAGTTGTTCAAACTAGATTTCCTATCTAAAATGTTTCTGTTACTGCAGTTAATTGTTTAAAATGCTTTTCATTGTATTTTTGGTGATAAAATGGACTTTTATAATACCTCATTATTTCATTGAGTACTGCTTCCAGACTTTTCCCGGATTCAGGCATCGTTTTCAGATTCATAATTTATTTATTTTACATTTGTTGACCAGGAGAGTCCAATTGGATTACAAGTCCATTTTCAGTGGAGGCCCAGGGAGAAAAGCTCCAAGAGAACAATTTTTTACAAAACATAGTTTTAATGACAGACTTTTGACATACAATTTCCACAGAAGAGACTTTGGCAAACATATTAACTAACAGATAGAATACATTTGTTTTCTACAATATAATATTACATTTTTGAAGATATTCCCAAGTTTAGGATTCCTGTGATAGATTTACTATCAGAGTAAAAGCAGAGAGATGTAGAATAAGGCTCCGAGAGAGCAGATGATGTTCGCTATAGTTGGAGGATAACAAAACTGATTCATTATATGTCTTTGCCTGGTTTTAGTTGAGAAGAATTCATTGATTTACAATATGTCTTCTCCTCATTTTAATTGCTTATGGAAAGCTCAACATTGCTGGAGTAGTTTTCCCTAACTCCTGGAGAGATGGGATGAGCAGTAGATTAACAGTCCTAAGTGGGTACAGTGCTATGATTGGTTGGCTTAGTAGAGTTACTTAAGTTAGGTGAAGTGTTCTAATGAGACATTAGCCAGGGGAGATACAGGAGCACAGTCGATTATTCAAAAAGTGAGTTTTAACAAGTTTCGTGAACTGTGATGGGGATTTGTTGTCAGTTACGTGGGCAGGAAGGGAGTTCCAGGTTTTCGCTACTAATTGTGGCTGTAGACAGACTTACCAGCTTCATTGTTATATTTGGTTACTTTGAGGAGGTTTTGTGTGCTAGACCTCAAGGGCCTGGTGGTTGTATAGGGTTGCAAAAGATTTTGTAGGGCTGGGATGTTTACAGAGTTATGTATTCTTTTGTGGGCTAGTGATAGTTGATTGAGTTGAAGTAGTAGTGGTAGTTCTAGCCAATTGAGTTTTTATAGGCATTCACAGTGATGTGTTCTGATGGGAGAGGTTGTAGCGAATCTGGCTATCTTATTATAACAACTATCAAATTTGTTTAGGTCAGATTTGCGGAGATTTGTAAGCATGGGGGAGGTATAAAGTAGGGTGGATAGTAGGTGAGTCCTCGCTGTTGTAGTTTTGGAGTGGTCAGTGAGGAATTTTTTTATTGTGATACAGTAGGCCAAGTTTTTTATGTACTTTTTTATGGTTATAGAAATATGTAGGTCAAATCTAAGGTGATTATCTATTTCAACCCCTAAGAGTTTAGTATGATTTGTGGGGGTGATTGTGGTCTTGTTAAAGGAGGAGATGAAGTAATCAGTGGGAGGTGTGGCTCTGTGGGAGCTAAAGAGTACTAGCTTTGTTTTACTTGGGTTCAGAATGAGCCTTTGGTTAGAATCCAAGTTTCTGCTAGGGAAAAGCATTCATGAGTTAGGGAGTGAAGGATGTCAATTGATTTGGCTGCGCATATTATGGTGGTATCATCTGCATATTGCACTATTGAGGCTTTAAGAATACTGTTTGGGAGCTGATTGGTGAAGAAGGTAAAAAGAAGTGGCCCCAGGATGGAGCCTTAGGGTACTCCTAGGGAGACTGGTAGGGAGGGGGAGAGTTGGTTTTGCCACATAGGTTCATAGGTTCATACTAGGCTATCTGCCCTAGGGCATTTATAAGCCTAGCCAGAATGTGTTTGGCTTTCGCCACCCATTTTAAATTTATTTTGCTATGCCCTTTTTCGAGGTTAGTATACTGTGCCTCTGTCTAACAGTGACACAGAAGTGATACCCGGGGTAAACCTACGATCTCCCATCCACTCATCAAGATTCCTCTTAAAGAGAGTCAATGAGGGACTCTGCCTAACCTGGACTGGGATTTTATTCCAGAGTGAAGGGAGCATCTGGGTTATGAGTCTGTCCCTCCAGCATGTCCTATTTATTTCAGTGCTGAGGTTCAAGTCTCTCGAGCGCGTAGCTCGATGGGATTTGGATTTTCTGAAGTGCAGCATGCCCATTAATTCCGGGTTGGACATGGCTTTATACGTCAGGCACAGATCGCCTCTGAACAGGCGGTATGCCACTGAGTAGAGCTGGAGTTTCTTTAACCGGGCAGCATATGGCATCTGTTTGAGCCCTTTGATCCTCTTGGTGAGGTACTTTTGGGGTCTTTCCAGTTGCTGCAGGTGTCTGGTAAGGTACATCCCAAAAGGGGCATTGTACTCAATTAGGGGCCTGATGAGGGATGAGTAAAGAGGCACGATGACCTCCCCTGATCTAGATGTGAATCCCTTCATGATTAGGTGGGCTATATAAAATGTTTTTCTAACCACTTTGGCCACGTGGTTGTCAAATGAGAGATTGCTATCAACTTGGGTCCCCAGGTCCCTATAACAGCTTGTTTCCTTCCCTCTAGGTAGTTTATTGTGGTTAACCATATCAAACGCTTTGGACAAGTCAAGGAAGGTGGCAGATGCAAGCAGTCTGTGGTTTCTGTTAGTATTGACAATCCTGGTGAATTCTGTTAGTGCGGTGGAGGTGCTATGGAAGGGGCTAAAGCCATGTTGTTGTGTTGCTATTAGATTATTTTCTAGGAGATATTTCATTAGTTGCTTGTGTATTGCCCTCTCTAAAATTTCAGATAAAGGGGGTAGTATGGCTATAGGGCGGTAGTTATTGGGTTCCAGGGAGGTTCCCCCTTTATGTAGAGGGATGATATGTGATATTTTTCATAGCTTGGGTACTATACACTCGGAGATGGATCTGTTAATTAGGATGGAGACAGGATGTGATATGGTTTCTGCAGCCAGGTAGAGGTATTCTGCGGGTAATTTATCTGCGGCTAGAGACGTTGGTTTGAGCTTGCGGAGTAGTTTTTCAATGGATTTGGTTGGTTCTGAGTGGAAACTAAACTTGGGGCAATTGTTAGTTGGGGGTGGGGAGGTGGATATGCAGGGGTGGGGATGTTGTCATAGGGTTGGTTGTTTGCAAGGGTCTGGATGGTTTCTGTAAAGTATTTATTAAATTGAGTGGGGATGTCTTCTTGGTTATCTATTTTTGTGGTTGGGGTAGTTGTTTTACCTGGCTGTAGAATAGAGTTAATTGCTGCCCAAAATTTTTGTGGGTTGTTCCTGTGCTTATCCTGTAACTTTTAGTAGTAAGATGTTTTATCTGTTTTGGGGAGTTTTTTTGGCTTTGTTACATAGTTCAACGTATATTTGTTTGTTCAGTTTGGATTTACTGTTGAGGTAGTTGGTCCAGGCCTTGTTTCTTTTTTTTGAGGAGGGATTTTTTGTCTGGGTTAACCAGGGGGCATATTTAGTTTTAATTCCTGTTTTTCTGGAGGGGGCTGGATGGTTAAAGGTGTTTAAGAAGGTAGTATTGAAATATAGTACAGCTTCATCAAGACATAAGTTTTTTAGGGAGGTCCAGTTGCACATATTTAGATCGTTTATAAAGTTGGAGCGGTTAAAGTGTTTTTTATTTCTAATTAGGCATGTAGATATTTGGGTCAGTTGTGGTGATTTTGATCTGAGTAAGAATGTGGCTTGGTGGTCACTCAGGGTGTCTGGTAGACACCCTGCTAGGGATATCAGTGATGGGTGGGATACAAGTATCCAATCTAGAGTGGATTGGTGTTTGGTTCTCTTGTCTGTTCTTGTGGGGGAAGTGATGAGTTGGGTTAGGCCATATAGGTTAATATGGGAGAGTGGGTTATGACTGGAACACTTTTGCCAGTCAATATTAAGGTCTCCTAATACTATGCTTTCCTGGGGGAGGGAATTAGATATCCATTCTAGGAGTTTTTCTGTAATGGGGATATTATTGCCTCGAGGGATGTAGCATCCTATGATGTTGATGTGTTTACTATCATTAAGTTTTAGTTTTGTTAGAGTGAGTTCAAATTTATCGAGTTCTGGGGTTATGTCATGTCTAATTCTTAAGGATGAGGTGAGATATATACACTATAGCAACCCCCCCCCCCTTTTTATACCTATTCTATCACTACGAATTATATTGTAACCTGGTGGAGTGATTTCATTATTGTGGTTGCCTGGTTTAAGCCAAGTCTCTGTTAATATGACTATCTCAGGTTGATAAAAGGAGAGTAGTGCATGAAGTTTGTGGACTTTGTTTAGTATACTTCTGACATTTAAATTTAAAATGAGAGATAAAATGAGGAGAAATAATGGAACAACCTACCAGTTCCACTGTACTTCCTTCTTCCAACCACAAAAGAAAAAAAAAATTCCAAGCAGCCTTTGCCTGTTCAATGGGTTTCTCAAACCATTAATCTTTTTCCTTGGCTGTCTGTGGTCTAGTCCCTGCAAGCACCATGGCTCGGGGGTTATACATGTCCACTATGGCTGTTGGAGTTCCCTTGCTGGGCAAGTTAGAACAACTCATCAATCTTGCAAGAAGGTGCAGGGAATAGCTCTCCTAGCCAAACTAGGATGTCTGGCCCAAGGGAGGTTTTACATGAGAAATGTAGGTCTACTACTTTAGAAATTCCTCTCAAAATTAAGTACAATTTTAGACTGTTATATTCACCTATCTCATTTACTTTGACTTGTTAGGCTAAGCTCAGGGCTTACTTTGAGCAGTTGAACTGACCAGTACTGATGTTATTTGTAGGAGAAAAAGGAATTCTTCACTGTCCAAGGATGTTCAAGACATTGAGCAGGAAAATGATTATGAAGGGACAACTTCTGTTTTCTATCTCCCTGGGTAGTGATTCTAAGAAGAGTGTTTCTTTTGATAGTCCCTTCGAAAATGTTTCTTTTTTTTGAAACTATATCTAGAATGAATCAGTTGTTTTAGTAGGAGCATAATTATCTTACACTGTCATTAAAGACGTGTGATAATTTACTGCAACTAGAAATTCCTGAACTTAAACCAATTCCTCCTGTTCTTCCAGCATTGGGGGGGGGGGGGGGGCTGTATTTACTACAGCCTGTAACTTGACTGATAACTAGCCTGCTGTCCCTAAGAAAGCAGATAGATTGTATAAAGCTCCTCAGTCATATAAGTTTTTCTTTTTTAACCCCAGAGCAGACTCAGCAGTGATTACTGTGGAAAATTCAGCTACTGCTAAACGTGGTAAATGCTGATCCCTCCCCCTGTAACAATGTTGGGAAAGCCTTTGAAAAATTTGAGAAAATATATTCGTCTACAACATTTATTTTTAATTCTTAATTGTCAAGCTTGTATATTAAAGTTTATGCTTGCTTTCTTTGAAAATATGAGGAACATCATTAGTTATTTTTCCTCGTCTAAGGAAAATAATCTTTATGTAATCTTATTGCTTCTGTCTTGCGTGACTAAACATTTTGTTTGAAGTGTGCTCATGATTCAGCTGATTCCACTTTGCTGCTGGAACTGCTATGAGGAGGTTTGTTTGGCTGTGTACACACAACCTTACTGAGGATGTAAAAGCTGAAATCTTGAATTCTTCCTTGGGGAGGTTGCATTTGGACCCTCTGCTACTGCAGAGGTCCTTAAAAAGTGTGAGAGAGGGAAGCTGATTCATGAAGTTTGTCAGATCTTTCAGCCTTCCTTCTCCAAATTTATTAAAGGTTTTACAGCCACTTCTGCAGCATTTTCCAAATCTTTCTCTCTCTTGACCCCATGGGTATTGGATCACTCGCATAGTATGTATGCCAGCATTCCAGCCCCATCAGCCTCTTGACTTACCTGAACCACCTGGTTACAATATAAAACTAATACGACACTAGGAAGAAAGTCAGTATCGTCGCAAACGTCCTGCTTGTTCTGCAGTTCATTCTTTCCAGCCCCATCAGCCTCTTGACTTACCTGAACCACCTGGTTACAATATAAAACTAATACGACACTAGGAAGAAAGTCAGCATCATGGCGAATGTCCTGCTTGCTCTGCAATTCATTATTTCTAGCCCCATCAGCCTCTTGCCTTACCTGAACCACCTGGTTACACTATAAAACCCTAGGAAGAAAGTCAGCATTGCGGCGAACATCCTGCTTGCTCTGCAATTCATTGTATGTAATCCTACTTTACAGCTTTATTAAGTCTAACACACTGGTCTGTTGGCATGCGCAAGGGTACCAATATAGCAATTGCCTCCTTGCCTGTCACTCACTGCCCCCCCCCCCAATTTCTGCTGTATACTAAGCAACTGTTTCCAGACGGACATTCTAACTTGCGCTCCCACCCTAGATATGTTGTCCTAGTGTTCAGTCTCTAGAGCACTCCCAAGAACACTCCATTTTTGTGTTCTTCCCAGTCAGACCAAGTACAATACTACCTGCAGAATAGGATATCTCAAGCAGAACTGCCTGTAAAACAGTATATCTCTAGCAGAACTCTAAGGTATTAAGACCTTCTTACCCAGTCTTGCTGCTGATAGTTTTTTTCCTTAGGATCGTTAGGTCTCAGCTCTGCCCAGCTCCGTTTGCCCTCACTGCACTTGGGCACACTCTGCTCCCCTACACTAGCCCCAATTCCCAACCACCCCCACTAATACTCTTATTTGATACTAGCCACACCCAACCTCCTCCACACCCAGTTATACACACTAACCCCCTTCCACCTGACATACTGCCTTATCGCATCCCCTGGGATTAATCACACTTGATTTTTTTTTGTTGTTTGTCTTTTCGGCTTTTCCCGGTTAGGGGTCGCCACAGCAGAACTCCGGTCCGCTAATGATTGGCAGTAGATTTTGATGGTGCCAAGTTGCCAGCCCGACACCCAACCTTCAGTGAGGGCATGCCCATTCATGCATGTCTTTCGGAGGCCACTCCACCCCGGGGAGGACATGCAGACTCCACACAAAAGGCCCTCCAGCCGAGAATCGAACAGGAGAACCTCTTGCTGTGAGGCAACAATGCTACCGCTGTATATTATACCCACTTCCCATTTTCTTCACTATAACTCATTTAGTGCATCCCACACTAATCTGTAACAACATACTACTACTTCACATAATATCTCTCTTTACATTATTATCTTTTTCCCTTCTTACCTCTCATCACACCTACCTACCTACAAGAACCTCCTACCTACTATGGCACCACCCCGTTTCCTTACAACACTACTCCTAATTACTTTTCTATCTCCTCTTCTATTTTCAATGCTTCCTCCATTGACTATGCCCCAGTGAAATTACTATCTCACCACCACTCATCCACAATCTCCCTAAAATATGATAGTCATATTACAAAGCTCCTGAGATCTATAATCTACATAGCCTTTAAACTTTCTTGCTGTGAAGACATCCATTCAAATCCTGGACCTGCAACTTCTTTAAACTTCCCTACCAGCTTCCCAACTACTTAACAGCTTACTTCCTCACCTTAGGAAACCAACTGACCTACTTTAACTAAATATAAACATTAGAAGCATCACTAATAAAATTCATGATCCACATGCCAGTCTCTCACTATACACACCAGACATAACTGAGACATGACTGAAACCCCACATTGCAGATAATGAATTTATTCCTCCTAAAGATAACATCATAAGGAAGGGATAGAATTGACAAAAAAGGTGGTGGCATTGCCATACTATTTAAAAATCATCTTAAAGTGGAGACAACTTTAGGCCCCTGTTTTTTGGACAACTTAAAATATCCCAATTTGGGCAACACATAATTAATTTGTACCCAACTAAAACTCAAACCCAAAAAACTAATAAACATTATAGGCTATTTGCCACCTGGAAATAATATTTCCATTCTTGAGAACCTACTCCATTGGCCTTGTAACTCACTACAAAATGAAAACATTATTTTGGGAGATTTCAACATAGACTGGCTTACCTGTAACTCTCATGCCCCCACTAATCATATAAACCTTCATGGTTTTACACAAACCATCCATTCACATACCAGAACCGACAAAGTATCTAATAGGGAATCAATCCTTGATTGGATACTTACAGACCAGTCCTCCCCTTTCATGCAGGTTGCCTCCCTGATGGCCTAAGTGACTGTCTGCCAACCTTTCTGCTAATACAGCATTCTCATCAGACCAAGGGAACAGTCTACCAACTAATGAGAAATAAAAATAACTTTAACCCCAACAACTTCATTACTGATCTAAAATGTTGCAATTGGACACCATTAAAATATTTTGATCTAGATGAAGCTGTTAAACACTTCAGTTCTACCTTTCTAAATATCCTAAACCTAAATGCCCCTCCCAGAACCATCAGAATCAAAGCCAACTCCTCACCATGGCCAAGTAAGAATACTAGATCCCTTCTCAAAATCAGAAATAAAGCCTAGTACCACCGGCGCAAAGTCAGGTCCCAAGACACTAAACAAACTAAAATTAACTACTACTACAACATACAAATTAAGCATCAAAACAACCCTCAAAAGTTCTGGGCTACCATTAACAAAATTCTTCTGTCAGGAAAAGGTAGTACTCCCTCCACTACCCCAGTAGACACATCAGAGAGCATAGCTACACAATTCAACTAATTCTTTACTGAAACCATTCTAGCCCTGTCTAACCAGCAACATAACCAAATACAACCCCTCCCATATGAAATTTTGCAAACCACCCAGCAACTATAATACATTTCACTTCCAACCTGTCTCTACTGAGAGGAAAAGAAAATATCTTAAAAGAAATGAAGCCCACAACACTAGCAGACAAATTACCAGCTGAATTTCTAAAAATAGCTGTCGACGCCATTGCCTACCCAATAGCCATTCTTATTAACAGATCTCTGTCTGAAGCCCTTGTCCCTGAAATCTGGAAAATATCTCATATAATCACTCTTCATAAAGGAGGTAATTCTACAGAACTGGCAAATTATCGACCAATAGCTAGTCTATCCCCTGTAGTCAAAATCATGGAGAGATGCATACATACCCAAATTATGGACTACTTGCATACCCACAAACTCCTGTCAACCAATCAACACGGTTTTTGTCCCTTTCACAGTACCACCCCCACTCTAATGTTCTTCAATAATGCAGTAAAGGTCCACGGAAACAATGGCAAATATGTATCAGCTACTTTTCTTGACCTGTCAAAGGCCTTTGTTATAGTCAATCATAGTATACTTATCAAAGCCCTTACTGAACTAGGATGTAGTCATTCCTCCATAACCTGGTTCCAAAGCTATTTAACTGGCCTCCAGCAAGCAATATTGTGGCAGGAAGAACTTTCACCTCTTCTTACAGTCACCCTTGGCGTAGCCCAAGGCTCAGTACCTGGTCCATTACTTTTCTCTCTCTGTACTAACAACCCCCACACTTCTACTCCACATGCATCTGTCATACAATATTAAGACGATTCCACATTAATATGTGCAGCTTCCTCATTACATGAACTAAATACACTTACACAAGAATCCTTTCTATCAGTTGAAACATGGCTTTCCAAGCTCCAACTTATTCTGAACCCTTCTAAAACTAAACTTCTTCTCTTCAAACCTACTAGATCCTCCTCTACAGACCCCACCTTTAACATCACATCTATCAATAAAACTGTTATTTCTCCCACAGCACACACCAAACTTCTTGGAGTTGAGATTGATAATAAGTTGAGATTCGATATACACATCACCCAGACCATTAAGAAAGTACATAAAAAACTGGGCACCCTTTACAAAAATAGGCAGTATCTTACCAAATACACAAAATCCACCATGACAAGCACTCATCTGATCTCTACACTTCTCTATGCTTCCTCTACTCTTACTAACCTCAGAAAGGAAGACCTAGCTAAACTAGACTCCTGCTATAACACAATAGCCTGGTTCACCTCAGATGCCCCATACAGAGATCACACCACTGCACATCTTTAAAGCAGCTCAACTGGCTAGAGTTTCCCCAACTCTCAAATTACTTTAGCTCATAAAATCCTTTATCAAACAGAACAAAACCCTGCACTGCAAAATCTACTTCATCCCTACTCTAGTACTAGGACTGTCTGCTCCAGTAATAAATACCTTCTTGAAGTAACTGAAGCCAGTAGCACAGCAGGAGAAGCACTCTTCTCTAACTTCATTTCTAAAATATGGAACTCACTACCAACCCACATATTTTCCATCTCTTCACTAACACATTTTAAGAAAGCACTAAGAACTCACCTCCATACTACCTGGCTGTGCACCTGCACCAGTCCAGGCTAGCTCTACCTTCATATACTGTAATCTCAACTCACTTTTCTGAACATATACTACCCATTTGTTGCTGTATCTACTGCTTTGACCTATGACTTTTTTCATTTTAAATTATCCTATGCTCTTTATCAATTTTTTTGCTGATTCATCTTTATGTATATCAGTTCTAGAGTTGTATTTTTTTCAATCGATGTATTATTGCTATATGTGTTATAATCAAAATGTATACTGTTACACTATTGATCTCAATTGTTGTGTTATTTGTGAAGCTTTTCTCCCCGGGCCTTCACTGAAAAAGGACCTGTGTCCAGTGGACTTCCTCAGTTATCAGATGTAAAAAAAAAATAAAACATTTTACAAAATAAGCAGACAATGCAAGCTGCTGGTAAGCAGGCTTTTAAAAAAGAAATGAAGAACATGCTACAAAAAAGAAAGGAGATCCCCCCCAAAAAAAGAAGGATAGTCTAGCAAGTATGAATGATTTTCTACAGAATTTCCCCCTTCCTTCCATGGCAAGACTCTATTTCTTCTCAAAAACCTGGTCCTCCATTTCTCTCTGTCAACAGATTGTCTCAAACAAGTGTGGACTGAGATTTATCAGGGATACAGACAACAGTGGGAACCTATTCCTCCTTTTTAAGGATTCCTCTAAATCCACCAGATCATATTTATTTTTCCATCCTATTACTCAGCATCTGCCAACTTACGGGGTGATACCAAATTATTGTTTTAGGTGCCAAAGAAGCCTTATGGAGACCAGTCCTAGATCTTGCCTTTCTAAACAAGTTTGTGAAGATTCAAAATGTTATCCCTTCACATCCTATTATCTCTCATTTCATTTTTTAGTGCCCATTGGTTTAAAGGTTGCTTATTGTCACATTCCTATAGCACAAGATTTCAAATGTTTCTTAAGCTTTTCTGCCTCTGAATCACATGCTCAGTTGTCTGAATTACACTTTGGGTTATCAACTGCTCCAACTGTATTTACAAAGTACCTAGCTCCAGTGATACCCTATTGCAAACTGCAATGTATTCACAGTGTCCTTATTTAGCTAACTTGCCTTACTTTGCAGAGTCTTTTTCAAAGTATAAGGAATCTCTTACCTGGGTGAGAGATCTCCCATATAGACTGTGGTTTCAGGAGAACACCCAGAAGTCTTGCTTGACTCCTGACAGGATTGTTTTCCTGGGGTGTCTTGTAGATACTTCAACTCAAAGAGCTTTCCTTCCACAGATAAAGTAGATCTGTATCTAGATCTATTCCTGAGTTTTTCATGTCAACCCAAGGCCTCCGGAGGGGAATTTCTCAAGAATCTAAGATTCACAGCATCCATGATTCTCGTGTTTACATTAGCCAGACTGCATGTGAGTACCTAAAATAAGTATTGTTTCAACATCAACAACCCTTGACATTCCACATTCCTATTTTAGGATTTCTTTGGCAGAGAGACCAGCTTTATCTGTATCCAGGTCTAACATTTTCCTTCCTACTTCAGCACAGTCTGTAATTACAGATACCTCAGACATTGCGTAGGGAGCAGTGTCTGTGGGAGTAAAGGTCTAAGATCTTTGGAACAAAAAAGACAAACCAAAACACACAAATGTAAAAGAGATGTTGGCAGTAGTAAATGCTCTCAACTCTCTCAGTCATCTTTGGGCTCAGGACCATTGCATGAGGTTACAGACAACACCACTGTAATATGTTACATAAATGGGGGGAGATGACAAAAGCTTTACCTTCTGTGCAGACTACCTACGGTAGCCTAGGATGTAGCTTTTCAGCACAATGTTATTGTACAGGCATATTAGATCCCATCAGAGCAAAACCGTGTGGCAGACAAGTTGAGCTGGACCAGGACAGACTTAAAATAATGTAAGTTAAATCAGGTGATCTTCCAGGAATTGATCCAGCTGCGGGGAACACCTCAGATCTGTTTTGCTTCCATTCATAACAATCAGTTGACAAAATTCTTTTCCAGGATTCCATGCAAGAAGGCATGGAAAACAGATCCATTCTTTCTTCCTTGGACAGGAATGTTACTCATTGCTTTTCCACCCTTTCCACTGATATCCAGAATCATTCTAAAGATTCAAAAGGGCTGTACAAGATCATTGTGGTGATTCCTTTCTGGCCCAGGCAACAGTGGTTCTTCCTTCTTTTTTGGAAATGGCCAAGGGCAGTTACCACAAGCTTCCTCACAGACTGGAACTATCCACACAGGAGTGAGGGTGTTTGATACATCCCAACTCAAAACAGGTCAACTAACTGCTTAGATGATAGTTTTAATACCATTTAGGCACCTGTTTTCAGAGGATGTGCAGCAGGTATTAAAGGAGGCAAGAATCCCTGCTAGTAGGAAATCGTATATTAACAAATGGAAATCATTTTCCAGTTGGCGCCAATACAAGAACCAGGATCCTTTTAAGGCTAGTATTTATCTGGTTCTACTATACTTCTGTGAGTTATTTTCCACTTACATTTCTTACTCCACTCTCAAGGCTCATTTATCTTCCATTTTGGTGTATCTGGATCCTCCTGTTTCAGTGCATTCTCATGTCAAAATATTTTTGAAGGGGGTGTTAAGTAGTAGGTCTCTTATAAAAGAGGTAGCTACTGCTTGGGATCTTAACTTAGTTTTAACGCTTATTCTATTTGAAGCAGCTTGTCAGACTGATTTGAGATTCTTAACATGGAGGACACTTTTGTTGGTTGTTCTAACTTTTGCAAAAGAGTATCAGAGTTGCATAAGTGTATATATGTGTGCGTATATATTTGTGTGTATATATATATATATATATATATATATATATATATATATATATATATATATATATCATATTTATTTATTTATGTGTTAAAGTGTGTTTTATGTCAATATGTTCATTATTAATTCATATGCATAGTTAATTATATATGAAACAAATGAATGTTAAAAAAGTTTTTTTCTAAGGTCACTTTAAGTAAAAGTTTCATTCTTTCATCAAATTGAAACTTTAATTGGTTAATTAATTAATTGTTTCATATGAAATGGTATAAAATGCACTGCCATGATGGATTAAAATGTGATCCTTGAAGGCGAATTGCCGAGGTACCAGATCGTTGGAACAATAAAGGAATTACTGGTGAAGTACAGGCTGATTGGTGTGTATTTATATTTTGTCTTGAACTTTTGTGTTTTGATTTATTGGTCGTCCTAGCCGTACTTTCACCAGTTCTGAATTTATATAATTTACTGATGTCTGTTCGTAGTGAAGGCTCTGAACAGAGCCATTCTTCTGATACTATGCTTTTTCTGGACTTGGTTAATGAACGTGAAAAGAAATACACAAATATGGATCCCTGGAATTTGGGGGTTAATAATGATGCTGATGAGCGTTTTGCTCAACTGAACAAGTTAATGGCAAAAGAAATTGCTTTGTACTTTGATACTCGGCTACTGGAGAATTACATCAGTTTAAATATTACCCCCCCCCCCCGTGGCTTGCGTATAGACAAATTGCCAGCTGCACCTTTTCTTGAAGAAGAATCTGATCTGCTTGATGAGTGGAAGCAAGTTTCCCTTTCGTGCACTTTGGGCTGGCTTCGTATTTTGGTTAAACGGAATCAGAGATCTCACGAAAAAATAAAGAATGAGATCTTGCTTCTACAAGATGAATTGGTAACTGAATCCAACTATAAAACTCAAATTGTGAGTATCAATGAGAAAATTAATAAAATGGAGACGGAAAAAGTGTTAAGAAAGCGTAATAAGTTGGTTCGTGATCTCAGAGATTATGAAACTGGTATCCTGTTCACGTGGCAACGTGAACCGGGACGTAGTAGGTCAAGGGGCAGGAGCCAAAACAGCTATCCTAAACGGAGAGGCTTGTCCACATCTTCTGCTTCTTCCACGAAGCGTAACACAGTTAAAAATGTGTCTTTTGCCAGAACTGTGGTCAATGGTCGTGTTCCTGACAGAGAAACATCTAATGGAACTTTAATTTCAGACTCTATGGGCGCTGATTTTCAAAATGGTAACTTGACCAAGGGGAGAAATGGAAGAAACGGAAGAAAGGGACGCAATCGTTTCAAATGAAGGTTTGCCCAGTAACATGACTCTACTTGACTCTGTGAATCACGAAGCACATACACAATATTGTATTAATTTATCTTGTTTAGATTTAAATAATGAGATGCTCAAGGTGTTATATAAGGGGAGCAAATTTGTTCCCACTGTTTTTCCTTCGTTAGCTGATATTTATTTTGAAATTAAAACTTTCATCAGGAAATTATTGCTCAAAGTTTATTTTGATAAAATTTTAGAGCATGATATGCCATATTGTGATTTAAATGAAGGTTCTGAGGAACAGTGCAGTGATTCTGAATTTGTTGACAGTTTGATGAATTTGTCTATTTATAACTATGGAAGTGAAGATTTGGATGTTGGTGTTGATATATTTAATGATGCATTAGTTAATTCCAATGCCAGTTTTCTAACTGGATATGGTAAATTAGTGATGCCACACTTTAAGAAAACTGAAAGTAGGTTTACACCATACATATCTGTGCCTGCAATATCTACTTTCCAAAAAGTTCTTTTCAGGGAAGTAGTAATATCTTACAAGGAATTTGTTAAAGAAAAAAAGCAATTCAATCTAAATAGAGAAGAATGGTTGGCTTTGAAACATTTAAAAAAAAGTTAAAAATGATTACATTTTCAAATGTGCTGACAAAGGTGGAAATTGGGTTGTTATGGATAAAAAAGACTATTGTAAGATGGTCCATAAATTGTTGTTAAATCATGATGAATATCGGAGGTTGGAAAATGACCCTATTAAATCTTATAATGAAAAATTATTATTTTTGTTGGAAAAAGGTGAACGTTTAGGATTCTTTACACAAGCTGATGTAAACAGAATGTATATAAAGAGTCCTACTACACCCATTTTATATGCCTTACCCAAGATCCATAAAAATTTAGTAGAACCCCCGGGTAGACCTATAGTTTCAGGGGTAGGTTCTTTTTTGGAAAATGTGAATATATTTTTGGATTTTCAACTTAAGGCATATTTAAATAAAGTAACTGCTCACATTTCCAACACACAAGATCTTATTAATGAGGTTGTGAAAATTCCTTGGAATCATGATTACTACTGGGTTACTATTGATGTAAAATCTTTATATACCAACATTGAGACTAAATGGGGACTTGAATCTATATCTAATATGTTAGGTGAGGGACCTAGAACCAATTTTTTGATTAGTTTATTAGAATTTTGTTTGACCCATAGTTATTTTCTGTTCAATAAAGAATATTTTTTACAAGTGAAGGGCACTGCAATGGGTGCAGCATATGCACCATCTTATGCTATTATTTATATGGATTCATTTGAAAAAAAGTTTATTTATTCAACTGATTTTTTTAAAAATAATGTGGTTTTGTATAAATGTTTTATTGATGACTTGATTTTTATTTTTAAAGGGGAGTTGCTTGAATTCTTTGATTTTTTTGAGACATTGAATAATAATGAACAAAATCTTAATTTTTCATATGAGGTTAATAGGAATGAAATTAATTTTCTTGATTTGACTTTATTTGAAAAAGAAAATAGAATTGAATTCAGACCCTTTAAAAAGCATACATCAGTGAATATGTTTTTGCATGCGACCAGTATCCATCCCCCACATTTATTGAGAGCATTACCTTATGGGGAGTTAAAGAGAATCCATAACCATACTAGCATAGATTTTGAAGTGGGAATTGAACTTAATAAAGTATATTTAAAATTATTGGACAGAGGATACAATCAAAATCATTTGTTAAGATGTTGGGATAGTACCATTGGAAAAGGTCCTATGCAACCTAGTTTAGGGGTTAATGCTTATACGCCTATGAAAATGGATGAATTAAGCAAAGATAGTGAGAAAATATTTTTTGTCACAAAATTTACAACTTTTTCTAATAAACTTGCATTATTAGTTAAAAAATGTTGGTATTTGATAAGTGAGGATGAGTCTATAGGCCAACTATTTCCACAATCTATTACCTTTTCTTACAAAAGAGGAAAAAATTTAAAAGAAATATTAAATAATAATCTAATAAATTTGGAGAAACCTATTTCTGTCAAGGTGGGCACTTTTGTTTGTGGTTCTTGTAGTGTGTGTGATAAAGTTATAAATGTGAAATCCATAAACAAAGTTAATCATAGTCCTAAACATTATTTTAATTGTAAATCCACCAGTGTTGTATATATATTGGGGTGTTCTTGTATTAACACATGGTATATAGGACAAACTAAGAGAATGGTGAAAGTAAGAATACTGGAACATTTGAAAGATATCAGGAATTCTAATGAATCCAGTCCAGTTGCAAAACATTTCCTTGATAAACATGGTGGTTCCACTAACACCTTAACATTTAGTGTTTTGGGGAAACCTTTTGTTCAAAGGGGAGATAATATAGTAAATAAATTATTAGAGTTAGAAACTAGAATGATATTAAAATTTAATACTTTAAAACCAAATGGTTTAAACCAGGAACTGGGTATATAAAATTAATTTTTAGCATCATTATATGCTAGAGTGTATTTATATCATTTATTCACATATTTATGTGCATATATATACATATATATATATATATATATATATATATATATATATATATATATATATATAAAATTCAACAAAAGTGTATATATGTGTGCGTATATATTTGTATATATATATATATATATATATATATGTATATATCATATTTATTTATTTATTTATGTGTTAAAGTGTGTTTTATGTCAATATGTTCATTATTAATTCATATGCATAGTTAATTATATATGAAACAAATGAATGTTAAAAAAGTTTTTTTCTAAGGTCACTTTAAGTAAAAGTTTCATTATTTCATCAAATTGAAACTTTAATTGGTTAATTAATTAATTGTTTCATATGAAATGGTATAAAATGCACTACCATGATGGATTAAAATGTGATCCTTGAAGGCGAATTGCCGAGGTACCAGATCGTTGGAACAATAAAGGAATTACTGGTGACGTACAGGCTGATTGGTGTGTATTTATATCAGAGTTGCAAGGTCTTATGTTGGGTCAAGTTTATCTCATTTTCCACAAAGACTGAGTTTCCTTAAGAAGTAAGCTTCCCTTTATGCCTAAAGCGATATCTGAGTTTTCTTTCAGCAAGCTAACCATCTCCTTGTCCTCTCTCCAGAGCTTAAAATCAAGGGAGAAAGGAACCTCCATACTCTGGATGTGCACAGACAACTCATATGTTATATTGACAGAACTAAAACTTTCAGAAGCTGTAATCGGTTATTCATTTCTTGTGAAGGTAAGAAGAAAGGACAGCCTGTGTCAAAGCAGACCCTCTACAAATAGTCGTCCCATGCTACTACCTTTTGTTATACCTACCACAATAAGGCACTTTACCAACCCTTGGCTTTATCTGTGGCTTTATGGAAAGGATTGGATTCCAGAAATGTTGTAGATGCAGTATCTTGGTCCTCTGTACATACCTTTTGAAATCACTACAGAGTAAACTCTTTCTTCAGGACAGAGGCAGGCTTTACTAGGACCATTCTCCAGGGGCTGTTGCAACCTGATCCTCCTTCCACTCATTTAGTATATGCTATGGTAGTCTACTCTTATGGCTAAAGCTACTTGCAGCAGTGATCAAATGATGAACATAGTATAGTTGTATAAGTAGCCTTATAACAGTAGATGTTCAAATTATCACTGTTGCAGTAGCTAGTCCCTCCCTCCATCCTCTTTACTTTTGTATGTTTTTGTTGCCAGGGTGATGACTTTTATTTTTGGTTTCCTAGCATTGAACTTTTCAGGCCTCTAGCCTCTCTCAGAATGAAAGCTCTGAATAACTTGGTGCTCAAATCACTGTTTTTCTTTAGCTGTGGTTAATGGTTTTGTCTTCTGGAAGGTGCTCTTAAGCTTTAGAAGCTAGCCAGCTGTTATATCCTTAACAGGATATAAGGTATATAGGTAAGACCACTGCAGCAATGATCATTCAAGCATCTACTGTTGGAAAGTTTACACAACTGTGCTTTCATGGGCATCAGAATTGCATCCTTGAATGCTGGTGTTACAAAAAGATAGATCAAATGTGCATCATGTAGTAATGTAATTGCATTTGTTTCTGCTTAATATAAGTATGATTTTATTTCTTTCTGTAAAGAAAAAATGGTAGACATATATACAGCAGACAGAGAGACTGTTAGAATTAACTCCAGTCTTTTCAACACTTGTATAGCTAATGAGTTTGTATTTCTGTACTTTAGGTGAGGATACCATTTAGAACTGCATATAGATGCAGTCAAAACATTATCACTTCATGGAGCATTGCTGAAATTTCTGCTCTAAGAACAAACCTGAACTATAAGCACTGTCTGGAAGGAGATGAACTAGTTATTTCAAAGGAAATGTTAGAGAGTGGGTAGTGCTGTTTTTAACCTGATTGCCCATAAATTACTTCACAAACATATCCTTAGAGAGATGCCAAGATGGTCTGCCATGCAACACATATTGGAAGCTCTTCTTAGTATCAGAAACAGTGACATGGGAAAGGTTATCCCACTGGATTAGTTTTGCCACTTGCTGCATACCTACCTCATATGAGCCATTTTCCTAGGAATCACTTACTGGGGGCATTACACACTGTCTTATTGCCTTTCACTGACTGGGTGAATAGATTACAGCAGTGTACTGCTGAGGTGATATGAAGTAAAGTGATATAATCTTGTTTTTGGCATTCCAGCTCCTCCTACAGAGCAGCATAACTGGGAGGCAAACAAACCACATTTTTGTTTTCACGCATAATGTTTACATATGTGTACTCTATTACAGCTTATAAAAAACTCCCATTTGAAGATTTGAAGTATTGTAACTGATCTGATTTACAAACACTCCCTGGAGCTAAATAGCAGGAAGTGGTTTTAACTTAGCTGAGTAGTCTGTTGCAAAGCATGTGGTGACAGTATTGAAGTCAGGAAGTCAGACTCAGACTGCAGCTGCACAGAGGCCAATTAGATGTCATTTGTCTGGAATACAGGGTATGAACTTCTGTTAACTGTACACCCAATGGATATCACTAGTGGCCACATGGGCACACTTGTAGTAGAAATAAGGTAACAGACCCTGTAGAAATTGGAATGGTTTGAAGTTTAAAGAGAGGCTGTCATAATGTCTGGCATTAGTCATTCCAGTATATGAGTCAACATAGCTCCCTTTGCCACCATGCCAGTCATAAAGTTTCTAAGTTGTTATAGTGAAAATGATGTGTCATGTTATATCTTTGAATGCGCTGCTTGCCTGAATCAGTATGTTTTAGCATGGAACTACTGATGATGTCATTCTCTGGATTTCCCTGTATGTAATTGAAACCTTTAAAATCGTATACCAGTGTTTTTTTCCAGGTTTTACACAGGAAATACAGTGGTCGTAATGTTTAAACAAATTCACCAAATAGACCAGCAAGGCAGAACGGAGTTCAAATTCCATTTATTTGTACCATAACAGACTAGTTTCGGCAAAAGTGCCTTCTTCAGTGTAGGACAATAAATTCAAGTTCCTTGTGCTCATCCATTTAAATACAAACCATGAGCCAATAGGGCAAATAGGCTCATTAATATTAATGAATGAAAAAATATTTTTCCAATAATTAGATGATAACAAAACACAATATGTAACTCTGCAATGAGATGCAGTCATAAAACAGGACATGTCAACAATATTTATATTAAGGAGTTGTGTTACACTTAAAGTAATGTAACATAATATATATATGTATAAAAACATATATATTTTTCTTGACCATAAACAGCATCTATTAGACAAATGTAGGTCAATAATAACAGTAGTAATTTCTCAAATCAACAACCTATATCATAAATGTTCAACAATCAAGACACCCCAGATCAACATTAACGCTGTTTGACAATTTTTCATAATCATGGTGTACAAAGTATAGCACTCCAATGAAAGACAATGACAACGAAAAACATAACAACTCTTGAAAATTGGAAGGAATGGAATGTAATGGAATAGTGTAAAATCACATATATATGTAAGGGCATGTATAGTTGACAACCATAACCAGAGTCTGTAAATAATTACTCTCCATGCTAACATTAATAATTTCACAAATGAACTACCTATGTTGAATAAGTTCAACTATCCAGGCCCCCATATTACCATTAATGCTGGTTCGCAAACCCACATCGCTTGATGTAATAAACATTAGTAACGCAAAAAACAGATAAATTAATATGCTTTATATACGCAGATATATATTGATTTTCAAAATCCAAATAACCAGAACCTTGTTAATGAAATAGGTCAACAGGGTTATTGAAAAAATACCCATAATCTGCTATAAATGATCATTTAAACCCGGATGGAACAAAGCCCCCAAAATTGTAATCCAATATGCGGATGAGGGTTACTTACAAGAATTTGTAGAATATCTTAATGACAATGTATGGGGACTGGAATTTTCGGTGACATGTGATAAAAATACCATCAATTTTTTGGATGTCACTGTCTACAGGAACCCAGATCACACCTTGTCCACTAAAGTTTTTCGCAAGTACCCACAATATAACACCCTGCTACATGCCTCAAGTTTACATCCCCGTCACACCATCAAAAGTATTCCGATATCTCAGTTCATACGAATTAAACGTCTTAGTTCTAATGAAGAGCAATACCAAATAGCCAGCAGGGATCTTAGTCAAAGGTTTACCAATAGAGGATATGATCGACATGATATTGTGAGTGCCCAAAGTAGAGCCAATTGCCTAAAAAGGGAAGAATTATTACAATACAAAAATAAGAACAAAAATCTAACATCTCATGGCACCTGCGTTAGGTTTATTACTACTTATGGGAGAAATATAAACATGGTTAGGAATATTATCAATAAACATTGGAATATCCTACTGGCTAATGACAGATTGCGAACCATTTTGGGGCCACGATGTCAATTTTCATTTAAGCGGGGCAAAACCCTGGGCTCCTATCTATCACACTTCAAGCATATGGCAAGTGGGGGGACTATCTACAAACAACTTATGTTACATGGTGATGAACTTTTTGGTTCCTTTCTCTGTGGACATTGTGGCTCCTGTTCATACATGCCTAAATCTAAGGAGTTCTCCAGTCGTAATACCAGTAGGATATTTAATATAAAGATCTTTGGAAACTGCAGTAGTGATTGGGTGGTGTACCTTGCTTCTTGTTATTGCGGGGCATTCTATGTAGGCCAAACTTCCAGAGCATTGAGATATAGAATGAACGAACATCGTAGTGATGTCAGGAACCACAAGGAGACTAGTGCCCTCTATCAACACACATGTAAACATCCACAGGCCAAATTTAGTTTTATGGTCATTGATCGCATATCTGGGGATAGAACTAACAAACAAGGCTGGCATGGGTTATTGGACCAAAAAGAAAAATATTGGATTACAATTTTGGGGGCTTTGTTCCATCCGGGTTTAAATGATCATTTATAGCAGATTATGGGTATTTTTTCAATAACCCTGTTGACCTATTTCATTAACAAGGTTCTGGTTATTTGGATTTTGAAAATCAATATATATCTGCGTATATAAAGCATATTAATTTATCTGTTTTTTGCGTTACTAATGTTTATTACATCAAGCGATGTGGGTTTGCGAACCAGCATTAATGGTAATATGGGGGCCTGGATAGTTGAACTTATTCAACATAGGTAGTTCATTTGTGAAATTATTAATGTTAGCATGGAGAGTAATTATTTACAGACTCTGGTTATGGTTGTCAACTATACATGCCCTTACATATATATGTGATTTTACACTATTCCATTACATTCCATTCCTTCCAATTTTCAAGGGTTGTTATGTTTTTCGTTGTCATTGTCTTTCATTGGAGTGCTATACTTTGTACACCATGATTATGAAAAATTGTCAAACAGCGTTAATGTTGATCTGGGGTGTCTTGATTGTTGAACATTTATGATATAGGTTGTTGATTTGAGAAATTACTACTGTTATTATTGACCTACATTTGTCTAATAGATGCTGTTTATGGTCAAGAAAAATATATATGTTTTATACATATATATATTATGTTACATTACTTTAAGTGTAACACAACTCCTTAATATAAATATTGTTGACATGTCCTGTTTTATGACTGCATCTCATTGCAGAGTTACATATTGTGTTTTGTTATCATCTAATTATTGGAAAAATATTTTTTCATTCATTAATATTAATGAGCCTATTTGCCCTATTGGCTCATGGTTTGTATTTAAATGGATGAGCACAAGGAACTTGAATTTATTGTCCTACACTGAAGAAGGCACTTTTGCCGAAACTAGTCTGTTATGGTACAAATAAATGGAATTTGAACTCCGTTCTGCCTTGCTGGTCTATTTGGTGAATTTGATACTTGGTTTGGACCGTGCATTCCCCCTTGCATAGGATTTGGTTGGTTCGTAATGTTTAAACAGACATTACTAAGAAACTTAAACCACTTCTAGTTTCTGAAATAAAATTCATTTCTTTTTGTTCAGTTGTCAGATCAAAATTCTTTTTTTTTCTGATGCTCATGTTTCCATATATTCTTAAGATGCTGGTTAAGGGACAGAATGGCTGACCTACCACAGGACTGTGACTGAGGGAAATCATGCAGTCATTGTCTAATGTGAGCCATGAGCAGCTCCTGCTGTGTTCACCATAGATTTGTTAAGGTTCATGCTACTTAGCATACCTATTACTCATAATGGCCACCTACATACACTAGCCAGACTGTGTAGCAAGCCAGTAGACACAGATTATTAATTGAAATTTTTATGGTATGCTTTTTTAGTCCCCATGCAGGCAGACAACCTAGATCTTGCCACAACCTTGCTTATTCATTCCTCATGATGACAACAAGAACCAGTGGAGGTACAGCCATGAACCAGGTAGTCATAAATGGTTTTCCATTTTTTTTGGCCCTAAAGCCTCCACAGCTGGAAACATGCACACTAAAAGACACGAGATCCCGCTCTGACGTCCTCTGAGAATGTGCCTGTTTCTTCACATGCCCCATGAAGGCTAACAAATGGATGTAGCTTGGCAGAGCAAAGCATGCCATCCATGGCCCATACAATGCATACTATGCATCTCTGTATCCATTGGATACCAGCACTGCAGCACATTGGACTACCACCTCCAAAGATGGACAAGCTAGCACTTGTTCATTGTACCCTTCCTTCTTCATTCTTCATTGTTTGTTCCTGTGCCTGGTTCGATAATTAACTCTAGGTCATCTGAGTTGCAGTCAGGGCTTTATCCTTCTTTGTCATAGAGTTGATGGCTTTTAAATTGTGTGATGTTCATTGTGCATACAGCTGCAGTAATCACAGATGGGTTCTCTGCCGTCAGGCGGTCCCTCGGTCGGCCGAATTCCAAAGTCTAGGTCTGGCGTCGGTTGTTGTCGCTTTCCTTCCTGACGTCAGTGAGGCAGGGGTATATAAGACACAGCCGACGCCATTTTCTTCAGTCTTTTTTGCCACGCGGTGCCCGAAGCAGAAGCAGTTCGCAAGTGCCGGTCGGCCAGCTCCTGAATTTACGAAAAATTGG